>NC_089589.1:124714617-124945699 GCF_019320115.1 Miscanthus floridulus | reverse complement strand
CCGCCCCTACTGTTCTATTTGTAGGGGCGGCTAGTGTCTAGGCACCCGAGCACGCCACTGTAGGGGCAGCTCCATCACCAGCCGCCCCTACAAATAAATCGAACCGTTGCTAAAATCATTTTTTACGTAGTGCACGTCACTTGAGCCCAAGCGATCGAGGCAAGCGACAAAACTCAGCCCCTCTAGTTGTGAGAAACCAAGAACGGGGTAACGCACAAACTCAAAATTGACCCCTAGAAAAGCCCAACAGGGCTGGGGGCTTAAGATATCCAAAACACCTGGGTCTACGACCCTGAACTCACCCCATCCCTCGGCTATGCTTCGACTGCACACCAAACGCCTAGTCTATGACCCCAAACTCGCCCCATCCCTCGGCTATGCTTTGACTGCACACCAAACGCCTAGGTCTGCGACCCTGAACTCACCCCATCAGGATCCATGACTCCGACTCGTCTGATCCCATGACGTGCACCGATGCCAGGATCCATGAGCTTCGTCTCGTCCCATCCCTAAACAAACTGCCTCGGCTATGCGGGACTAACGACGCTAGGATCCACGACTCTGACTCGCTTGATCCCACGGCGAGCACCGACGCCAAGATCCATGAGCTCCGTCTCATCCGATCCCTAAACTAAAACCTCAATCCCACGACGTGCACGACGCTAGGATCCACGAGCTCTGTCTCGTCCGATCCCTAAACTAACCCGCCGCAGCTGTGCAACGATGCCTTGGTTGATGACTCCGTCTCGACTAAAAAACACGCACACACGCTCGCTGACAAACCCCCAGGTGATCCTACCCGAATCACTCGGGGGTTCGGGGGATACACCCGCGGTGCGCTCGCGCGCACCCCTGACGAAACAAAACTTCCCCCGCTGGCAACACAAAAAACCCCCGAGACGATTCTGCTCGAATCACCTGGGGGCTCGGGGCCACACCTGCAGGTGCACTCACGCGCACCCACCATCGAGATAAAAATCCCCTAGATGATTCTACCCGACTTGCCCGGGGCTTGGGGCCTCCTGTCGGGTTCATAATCCTGGGGTCCCTCATGGACCGGCTTCCCAGGAAAGGCTCGGCCCAACTACCTAAACGACAGTCCGGAAGGGCAATCCAATCACCGACCAGAAGGCCTGACCGAGGAGGAACGACGCCTGTTTCCAACTCTGGCCCACCTCTCCGACTGGCGCTCGGTTCGGTCTCCAGCCCACCTCCAGACGGCCTCTCCGACCAGAAGGCCTAGCCAAAGCACTACTTCTGACTCCAACCCGCATCTTCGACTGGGGATGCACCAAACCCCTGCTCATTGCTCTTCTCCAACTGTCGCATTCAGAGCTGACTAGGACTAACCGATCGGGGACGCCAGCTAGGTAAGGACCAGGGAACGGATAGAGAAAGTAAGGCAGGGCACACAAGTCAAACCGCAATACCAAGGACTGTACCCTACGCACCTGCTAGACAGTACCCTACGACCCTCCTCACACAACAGAGCTCAAGCATTGTTTAGGCACTGACATTTTCCCCTATAGTATTGTGGGCGCCATTAACTCCCATACGGTAAGGCTCCCACACATGCCTCTGGGCATTGACAGTGTTGTGGGCGCCGGCATTTACCGTACCAGGCGAACATGGTAAAACCCCTTGCATGCCTCCAGGTATAAATAGTGTGGCAGGCACCGACGTCTGCCATACCCGAAGAAGACAACACAACCTCCCATGTGTATATGACATTCAACAGTATTGTGAGCGCCTACCATCATCCTGTACCCACCGGCATGGGCAACAAGGCTTAGTAGCACACGTACTCTCTCCCTCTCACTTGTAAGGCCATCCCCTTCATCTATAAAAGGGGATGTGCTCTCTCCCAACAAGTAGATTCATTCGATCGATCAGTTCACTAGTCCACAACAGTAGAACCTCCAGGTTCAAACCACGAGCACACGCTAAAACACTTAGCGCATACACTCAAAGCAATGCACTTGGATGCTCTCAATCTCACCAAAGTGATGAATCAATCAAGCTAAGTGAGTGAGAGAGTATTGGCTAGGCTCACAAGAGTGTATAGGCAATGCAAATGGCCAAGAGAGTGAGCAAGAGCCGGCCAACACACTTAAATAGGGAGCCAACCATGAAAGAGCCATTGCCCCCCCCACTGCCTGCTTTCATGGGGTGACCGGACATGTAGGTCATAGTGACCAAACACACGGTCCACAGCGTCTAGTCGCTGGATGTCGTCCACATGTCCCTCAGATTCAATGTCGTCCACACGATCTCAACGGTCAACTTGATCGCTGCATGGTTAAGTGAAGATCGACGCACGTCACACGACCTCATGCACCAGGGCCATGTCCGATTGCACGCGCCCAATTCAATCAACCAATGACCTGACATGCCACTCAAATGACCAGACGCTCCAAGCCTGGAGTCTGGTCGACTCCAATAAGGCACCAGAGAGGAAAATTGATGACCAGACGCGTTAGTTCGACCATGACCAGACACACAACGAGTCTGGTCCTCCTTTGCCTCAGCTGCCAGCTCATGTCAGCATACGTCACAGCCGATCGGACACAGGCCCTGTGCGTTTGATCCTACACGCCACCAGTGTTTGACGCCAAACCCTAGCCATGCCAGCATTACCAACATTGACCGGACGCATCCCCTATGTCCGGTGCAGCGTCCGATCGCTGCTGACCAGCTTCTCTACTTCTCCAACTTCGCCACCCTTGCTCAAATGTGCTAACCATCAAGTGTATCACCTTGTGCATGCATGTTAGCATATTTTCACAAACATTTCCAAGGGTGTTAGCTCTCCACAGATCTAAATACATATGCAATGAATTAGAACATCTAGTGGCACTTTGATAACCGCATTTCGATACGAGTTTCACCCCTCTTAATAGTAGTCTATCGATCCTAAATATGATTACACTCACTAAGTGTCTTGATCACCAAACCAAAAACTCGTAGCAAGTTATACCTTTGCCTTAAGCTTTTACTTTTTCTCTTTCTTCTTTTCTAAGACCGAGCACTCGATCATCATGTCCATCACCATCAACATGATCATCTCCATCCTTGCTCACTACTTGGAATGTGCTACCCTATCTCATATCCACTTAGAGTAAATAGGTTAGCGTTTAGGGTTTCATCAATTCACCAAACCAAACTAGAGCTTCTAGAGGGGCGGCGGCACTGGGGGCAAGGGACGATGGCGCTGTGAGCGAGAGAGCGAGATATTTGTTTTAAGAGCAATGCTCTATTTCCTTCATGATTGGAATAGTTATATGGCACCTATATTTATAGTCCCTAGAGGACTTGCACACCAAACAATCTAGCGGAGAGTCCTTATAGGTTTGGATTCACCTTTCCTAAAACAAACTTTATCCTTTCATAACAAAGCTTGACTCTATTTTCCTAAACAATTATCTATGTTTTTCTTCCAAATATATTTATTATCCTAAATTACCTAAATCTTGGGATAATGGGAGGTGGAGGCGGCACCCCCCCTTGCCGCGCCTCCTCCTAGCGGCATGTGCCGCTTGTGGCCTTGGCTCTGCTGGGTTGCGGCCCTCCCACCAGCCCATTTGGCCCACTCGAGGCGCATCCCTTAGGACCATGGCATCTCCTGCCTTCTCCACTTAGCTCATTCCTTGCACTGAATCATTAGCCAGTCGTCGAGCCCTTTTGGTGGTGGTGCTGATCTCTTGACTCACTCAATATGGGTGCGTAGGTCACCTTGGAGGACTCCTGTGGATGTGAGGTTGTGGTGGTCATTATTGACGCTGAACTCCAAAAGCAGTACTGGAGGGTGCCATTGTAACCATGGAGCTAGTAGTGAGGCAACGTCTATGGCTTTCTTAGGGTGGCAGCTACTGCTGGGCTTGTACGAGTGACGTCCTAGAGATGCTGGCGTCGAAGTGGACGTGCTCCATGTTGAGTGGGGCCCCTCACATCCTTGTACTTTTGTGGTCACCTTGGGCATGATTTAGCTAGGAATCTTGTGGTAGATGGTGGAAGGTACATGATTTGCTTGTAAGTTTGTCAAGTACAACATCTCATCGAACATGAAGTCAACGCCATTGAGTTCATTTGGCGAGATGGAGTGCAAGCGAGTGTTGGAGTTGACGGTGATGGCGACGACGTTGACGGTCATCCAACGACACCCCATGTTGTCGAAGAAGGTTACTGATGCTGTCAATGGGTTGCACCTCTTCCATGGGGGAGTGAGCAACATACTTGATGGTGTGGTATATGCCTGTGTTGCTGACATTGGGAGGCTATGGAATCCCACAGCTAGGTGGTTGAGGTTGTGGACGTGGCTACCGCTGATGAGTGCGTCGATGAGGGCCGAAAGTAGTGGTGAAGCAGCTGGCATGTAGAGGCGCTTGTCGAAGAAGATGTAGTCAGCATCTAGTGACCATGCTCGGGGCGCCTGCTTGTTGATGATGGAGGTGGCACTGCCACGAAGTTTGATAGAGAGCAGCAGAGACCAGTGCCTCCATGTTGATGCGGGTGAGGGCAATTGGGTCATTGTGGTCATGTTGCCCAGCTGAGTTGCAGTGTGCCGATGCCAGTGGTGGTGGTGGTGGAGAGGACAACCACTATCGAGTAGCCAGTCCAGGTGTTGTCGTTGCTGGCATCGAGGAGGGGGAGCCATGGTGGTGCTGCCGCCCAAGCGGCTGGCTTAGGCACTGCTATCCATGCAGCGGCCTCTGGTGTTGGCGCCCATGTTGGCACCGGTGTTGCGCTGCCCATGCGGCTGCTACAAGTGGCGGTGCCCATGCGCCCCATGCGGTTGTCACCACAGCTTGTGCTCGTAGATCGATGCAGAGGTCGTCGTCCATGAGGCCACTGCTAGTGCTGGCACTAGTGCCGGTGGATGGTGCTGTCGTTGGTGGTGGTGCTGGTAAGGCAAGGTGGTGATGCGCTGCTTGATTGGTGAGGGATGCTGGTGAAGGTGACCATCTTGTTGTCACACTGAAATTGCATCGGCAAGGATGTGAAATCTGAGAGGGTGTTGCCGATGTCCGTTAGCCATGGCACTCCCAAGACGATTTGATATCATCACTGATCGAGAGGAGAAAGGCATCAATCTAGAATGTTTTGTCATTGATGCGTAGTGGGATGGTGAAGCATGCTCCTCTACAGGCGGAGTTTCCATGCCACTCTCAACGAGCATAGTGGTGTTGATGCGACGCTCGGTGATGCCGATGATTTGGGTGGTGTTTGTGTCGATGATGTTGTGGGTGGTGCTAGTGTCGACTAGGATGCAGACACCCTGGCCAAGGATGGCTCCGCCAAGAGCATGGTGCGTCCTCCTCTTACCCCTGAGTTTGGGGTACCTGTGAGCATCAACAAGCGAAGGCTTGATATCGGTTGTACTCGTCATCATCGTTGTCGTTGTTGTTGTCGATGATGATCCGCTGTGCGAACCATGGAGTTGAACCAGATTTGTTGATGGTGCTCCTTGGTGGCTTTGTAGATGGAGAAGCTATGGAGAATAGCTTGCTTCCACGGTGTCCACTAGATTAAGGGATGTGATGGCGGTGGGCTCCTCTTGCTTCCTCTTGAGGAGGCACGACCGATGTCCTCCATGACATGCATGGTCTCCTTCTCGAGGTCCTCAGTTGTGGCTGCCCAGAGCTCGGGGCAGTGTTGGCATTCAATGTCGGCGAGGCGGAGGTCATGCTTGGTGAGATTCATGCTAAGCTCGTTGAAGTAGTTGCCCATTGTCATGGCAAAGATGCTGAGCGTCTTCTTCATCTCCGCCTCGATCACGATGGCAGTGGCAGTGGTGGCCATGGGATCTATGTAGTCTGCAGATATCAGGCATAGTGGTCCTTGCTTAGGGATACTGGTTGGGGCTAGTTAGGGGATGGTGGCGGTAGTGTGTGGTAGTGGCCGCGACACAGGTGAGGGTGATGGCATGTGGTGCAGTGCAAGGGGAGGGACAGCGACGCTGGGGCAGGGTGCGATGGCGCTGGGAACAAGAGAGCGAGAGGAGATTTGTTTTAAGAGCAAAGCTCTATTTTCTTCTTGATTGGAATAGTTACATTGCCCCTATATTTATAGTCCCTAGAGTACTTGCACACTAAGCAATCTAGCAGAGAATCCTTATATGTTTGGATTCACCTTTCCTAAACAAGCTTTATCCTTTCCTAACAGATCTTGACTCTGGGATTGGCGCAAAGTGATGGGGCGCCGACACACACAAGCAAGCTGAGAGAAAAACCGCGTGAAACAGATTCCGAGCTCTCCCCGGGCTTAAGGGGGACACCAGACCGGATGGTCATGACCGATGGTGTGCCAGTCAATTTGACCCTACAATTGACAAGGAGAGAAAATTGATCAGTAATTTAAGATGGAACATGCCGGTGTTTGTCCAGACAGTTCCAAATGTGAGGCTAAGTAGTCGATTGAGATAAAGGCTATCGACTAGAGAGTCGATATCTAGCATGTTCATGATTGATGATAAGTAAAATAAGCATATAAGCAATTATCACTTACTCAAGTATATAGATCTAACTAGCCGATGATCATGAAAACATGCAAAATATATCACTACTATAGGAATTCTTTTGCACAACGTTTAGCTTTTGGGCTCTGAGGTGGGCGGCCTGGTTGCCTGCCTCGATTAATCGAGGCTAGGCAGCCAGGCCAGCAACCGCCTCGGTTAATCCTTCACCGAGGCGGGCGCTTTTAAACGACCCACCTTGGTTAATAGCTATTAACCGAGGCAGTTGTTCTAAGAAAACTGCCTCGGTTAATAGATTAACCGAGGCGGGTTGTTGTAAGTAATCACCATGGTTAATCGCTATTAACCGAGGCGGTTTGTGTTAGGGGCAACTGCCTCGGTTAATAGATGATTAACCATGGCGGCTTCTTGTGTAATACCCGCCTCGGTTAAGTCTGGGCTATAAATGCAGCTGCACCCAACCTTATTCCCTGTGGCTCCTCCTCCATTTTTAGGGTTTTGACCTCAAAACCCTAAAAGTGGTCTTTTCTAGGGGGAGAGGTTTTGCCCTTGGATTTGTTGAAGGGGGGCACCGCAAGAGGGTTGATTCTCACTCTCAAGCCCTCAATCCTCTCTCTTTTCCATGATTTGGGGTACTTTTTGTCAAGATCTAGATCTATTTGGAGGAGATGAGAAATCATCAGATCTAGAGGTACCCGACTGTCTTTTTTTCCATACTGCTCTGCTTATATGCGCCATTTTCGTTGTTTGTGTGTGCAAGGTGTTTGCAGTCATGGATGTACAAGACATCGAGGCTTGATCCAGCTTACCTGGATCATGTGACAACGTTTATTGCCACTGTGAAAAGGGATCGTCTAGGTCTGAAGCAACAACTCACCATCTGTTCGTGTAAGAGCTATAAGAACTTTCTTGCCTACGAAGATGACACGGTGAAATCTAACTTGGTCCGGTATGGTTTCGTCAGGATTATACGATTTGGAAGTTTCATGGGGAAGCAGAGGATCCGAGTGCCGGTGCATCTAGAGGATGGAACTCATCGACAGCAACGACGGCGGCAGTGAATGCCGAACAACAAACCTCATCAGCAGCGGCTGGTGGGCACAACAATGCTGCTACCGGTGAGAATGCAGATCGTGATTACATCATGATGGATGATCTGCTCCAAGACACAACTGACGACGATGATGGGGATGGTGGTGAGCCCGTGAGGGATCTCGAGACCACGGACCTTTTTGAGTCAATCGCTAATCATCTTCACCACGACGATGTTCTGTTTGGGAGCCCGAGGTGGCTAGAGAATTTCAGAGAGATGAAGCAGGCGGCAATTGATCCCCTCTATAAGGACTATCTGAAGCACTGGACGATGCTGTGTTTTTAACCTCCAGATGCTGATGCTGAAGGCTCACCATGGCTGGTCTGACACTAGCTTCAACGACCTATTATGTATCCTACTGACACATACCCAGAGGGTAACAAGGTGCCTACCAATACCTATCGAGCAAAGAAGCTGATCCGACTAGTGATGATGAAGCTTAAAAAGTTTCACGCCTGCCCTAACCACTGTATCCTATATCATGGCAAGTATGAGAACTTGCAGAGTGGTCCGCACTGTGTTGTGAGTCGGTATAAGAGGAATGCCGGTTGTCGCATGGATGCAAACGATGAGAAAGGGCTAAAGAAGAAGAAGATGGCCAAGAAGAGTACCGTGAAGAAGTAGATCCTATCTCCTGAGGATGAGGAAGAAGAGGGTTACACGTAGGGGAAAAGTCTGGCCCTATCGATGTGGTACCTGCCCATGATCTTCGAGAATCTTCTTGAGTTGTTTTCGTCGCGGATAAATGTGATTTTCTCTGACGAATAAGTCCACCTTGCTAGTTTTCTGGATAAATCCTCCTGCAAACACAAATTTACCAAAACTTATAGAATTTATTAGTTTAAACACCTAGACCTATGTTTGGTGATAGAATTAAGTACTTATACAAGATATGTTGACGGTTTATGATTGATGTTAACGACCATGGACAAGCTCGCCCACACTTAACCTTTGCTAGTCCCTAAGCAAAGTTAATCTTGAACAATGGATCATGAGTTGCTACAATGCTTTCACGCCTCAAAAGTACCCATGTGTTCAAACAAAAATTCTTCTCCAGATTAGAATAAACTGATATGACTTTCAAACATATCCATATTACCTTCAACTATGGGCTTCTTAGCCTTCACTTGGGTCTTGAGTAATTAAAAGACAAAACGATCAAATCAAGCATTATGTCTCAGTTCTTTGTTCCACCATTGTTCCGGAGTTTTTTATACATTTCCAAAATAAAACTCAGAGATTCTATTATATGACACTCTCAAGTCTTTCAATATATGTGGTATTTGTGGATCCTCACCAAGACAATAAAGATGTTATGCCTTTTTCTCTTCCTAGCACTAAGGCTTATGTGTAGTTCATAGGTAGAGAGTAAGCTAGAGCATACTTGCAATGCATATATTATAAAGTTAAACCTCAGATCCAAAGAGAGTTAAGTCATACAATCAAATCAAGATATGCATATGTGTGGATATATATGGTGGCTAACCTAATTCTACTATGCTCCTTGAAAACATATCTCTCTTGAAATTTAGAAATATTTTTGCAAGAGAACAGGGGCTATCTTTATTCTCATCATTTTTTTCTTCTCTTTTTTAGGCGGGCATCTAAGTACCCATTGTTTTAGATATCTCGGACACTTTTGTGTCTATTTTTTCTCAACTCTTTTTTTTCTCTTATTTTAGATAACTTTTGCATAGCCCATGCTTCTTTTCTGTAACAGAACTTTTGAGAGATAGAAAAAAAACTTGGAGCATTTATTTGGTGGATGGAAAACCTATCAAGCATATTTTTGTGTTCACTCCCAGTGTAGGAGTAAAATATTTTTGGGTGGATCTAAATGGAAGGCATATTTTTACGCCTACACCTAGTGTAGGAGTAGTGCATATGTGGGTAGTGTATACGTGATCTTGATTTTAAGAGCATGACAAACCTATCATACACTACCCTAGGCTAACCGTGACGGTAACCGTCAGGGATACGCCATCAGGGATAGACTGACAGGGAAAGTCAACCTTCCCTGACGGAAAACCGTCATTGATTGATTCCTGACAGTGGGAACCGTCAGGGAAGGTCTTCCACGTCAGTTTTTCGTCTACCATCACGGAAACCTTCCCTGTCGGTTACCATTCGTCAGGGAAAATCTAAATATTTCCTGTCGACTTTAGACCATCAGGAAAAAACTAAATCTTTCCAGTCGGGTACCAACCGTCAGGAGAAACCTAGGACCTTTCCTATCTGTTGCTAACCATCAGGGAATGCCAGTTCTACATATCCATAAAGCATAATTTAACCATTCAAATTAGTGATTCATAGCTCTTTTAATCATGCATCCTAAATGTCACACCAGGTAGTCTTGGCACATATAATCAAATAATCATCATTTAATCATGCATCCACACAAGCGGTAAATGTTACACTGTCTTTGTACATATAATCATACCTTAAAATTGTACATACATCAGATAGTAAATGTTCAGCAAATCAATCTTAAGCTACATTCTAGTTGTCTTGCAAAATAAAGACAGAAGAGCGAAGCTGCAGTGCTACAAATTTAAGAAATAGAAGTCAAGTAACTATTGCTTCTTAACAGGCCGATGGCAATGCAACAGCTACTGCACATGTCCGGTCCCTCTCTACAACCAAAATGATAAATGGAACCATTCATGAGATCATTTTTGTAATAACACATAGCTCAGTGAGGACAAATAAACTGCACATCTGGATACACATCTAGTCGAATATGCCTTTACAACATTAGTTGCTATGAGTAACTGTTCAAGAAGGTGATTGGCACTGTTTTCTGTATGCATAATAGTAAGCTCTTTACTATTCTAACTGTAGTTCAGAAAACTTCAACAAGATAGTGCACTAGAACCTATCTTTAGAACCAAAATGTTCAGATTTAAAAGATTGTCTGTCCAGCACAAAGAATAAGAATATTCAGTCTTGTCACATGGTAGCCTGATCTTACCATGTCATTTCTTCTCCCAAAAAAAAAAACAAAACTGTGCAGAAATCACATACTAAAAATAACTATGCAGAAGTACTTGCTGAATAATGCAAAATGCAGCTGCGCAACACAAGAGGATACCAGTGTGTTTGCTTGCATTATCATCAGTGTACACTTGCAGTTGCAGGAAAGATTATTCAAATAAAATTCAGTGTACTAGCACTCTATAAGGGTAAATTGTGTCAGATGGTGTCATCTCTATTGTGTCAGCTTGTGAGTAATTAGATAATAGAGTTGTCTCCATTTGCATCAGTTGTAGTGAGTCTTGGCACTATCGATTTGAGGGTAGAGACTAGAGACTACAGAATGAATGACCTTATGATTTTATTAATTACTAAGAAGCTCATCTCATTTTGGAATTTTCCCTTGTTTGATTGGCTAGTTTGGAATATGTTGAATATCAGTAGCTACCAAGAAGCTTATCTCATTTTGGAAAATTTCCTATCCAATTGTTGTAACACATAGTTGCATTAGACAAAAATGGCTTCATGTTATTCTGCCTCACCATAATTGCTACAGATCTCTCACAACACAGGACTTGCTCCCACACCTCAACTTGACATCAACTTGACACAAAATCCTAATAAACTTGATAATAGAAAAGGCAGTCACAACATCTCATGTTCGACATTTTCAGGATTTCTCATGTTCGACATTTTCAGGATTTGAGCCACCCTTCAATTTTGATGTGGGCTGAAGGCAAAGTTTAACATAATCATTGAAGTATGTGTGCAGAATTAAAGCATGTAGATGGATTTAGTTGCAAGTTACTGAACCTCAAGAACTATGAACTGACCGAGCGAGATGACATTGTTAAAGCAGGCATGTCCATCTTCATGCTCATTCTTCCAAGTAAACTGACGGCAAAAAATATATAAATAATCAAGAAAGAATGTGCGGTCAATAGCACTAATCTTAGTATGCACAATCATATCTAGTGTTTTATATAGCATGAATCAGTACGTTAACTACAAGCAGCAGGAAACATATAGCATGAATCAACATGATTAACTAGCAATCTAATTCTAAATCTGCATAACTAACAAGATAGCTAGCTAGTAGTGACAAGCAATCAATAAGATATCTTGCTAAAACAGTTATCTCAATACGTCAGGCTATAATATGAACATTAAATATTTATTTAACTGCCAATGATGCCTCGCAAAGTCTGTACAGAATAAAATCCTTCACCATGTTCATTATTGAGCATGAATAGCTGTAGTTCAGAGAAACAAGGTAGTTCCAAGATGCATCTGCAACCTATATACATGCAATAGAATTTGTAGATGTACCATGCCCACAAAATCTCTACCCCTACTTTCATTTCAAATAAATATTTCTGTAGCAGAGTAACAAATCATTCTTACATTGGCAGATTTCATAGCTATTGCCTATTGGTGAGTTTGACAGCAAGTAACTGAATGAAAGCAATGAAAAAAAATAACAATTCAAGAATTGCAATAATCTAAAATTCTAGATTTGCAAAGGCATAATTAAAAAATCTACCAGATCGATTTATAAGGTACCAAGAACAAGTGTCTGCAACGTCTTACCATAGGGAGAGGAGAAGCAGCGTTGATAGCCTGATCTTGCTAGCAACTATGGCAGCGAAGGGTTGTTCACCTGCACCAGACTACTGACACATGGATGCCGCCTGTGCTGTGGCGCCTATGCCGCATCCACGCCACCACCCACTAGGTCCTCCACACCCACCTGCAGGTTCGCGTCGCCCATCCCGCCGCGGAGCCGGCAGCGGCCCGCGCCCTCGTACGCGGCGCCGTCCGTCGCGGAGCCGGAAGCCACGCCCGCGCTTTCCGTCGCGGCGGCGCCTACCACAGTGCCGCTCCACCCGTGCCGCCTAGAGGCCCGAGCCCAGAGCACAGAGGCCCGAGCCACCTCGGAAGGCGAGGACCAAGGAAGAGCCAGATCTGGGGGGAGGACAGGAGAAGAGAAGCTCGGGCGGCGCATGGGACTGGGGGACTGGGGAGATGATAAGGATGGGGAAATTTCCCCTTGCGCGCCTTGTGCGCTTGCCAGCCGCGCGCTTTTCTTTTCGCCTCTGTCTCTGCTGCGTGGGCCGATCCTTTTCCAGAAGCGCGCGAGTTCTATTTTTCGGCCTTGCATGCAGTGCCCCTGACGGTGCCTGGCCCTTTCCCTTCGGTATATGGCGAACGTAGGGGAAGAGTCAGCATTTCTGATGGAAGGTTGGGGACCGAGGGGAGTACTCCGTACCGACGGGAAAGAACTGAGCTGGGGTAGCGATAAGGGTCAACAAAGCTTGACTAAACTCAATGCAAAAGCAAGCAGCATATATGTGAAAGTTTTCTAGCCTAAATAACATGTATGGCTCTAGTAGGAATTCAAGCTTCGTCATATAGGAACTCATCATGTATCATTTTTGTATTTTTTGAAAAGATAAATCTCAAGAACTTTAGTATCACTTGGAACAAGATAAATAGTAGCTCAGATCTTCTCATATCATATCCGTCAATTACTTAGACTTAGATCAATCATATGCTACCCACGAGTTTCAAGTTCAGAGTAAATCCTTATATCAAAACAATGTTATCCAAAACTCGGAAGAATTGAAGACTGAAAACTAGGTACTTGAAAGGAATTATAACAAAGCAACTATTCATCATTTCCATTTTAAGAGATTATCTTCAAAGTTCTTTTTATTTTATTCAGCTCCTAAAAACAAATTAAAGCAAACTAGACATACTCTCTTTATTTTATTTTCATTTTTAGATCACACATTATAATTATATATATTTCTATAAAGATAACTTTTAATTTCATTTTTAGTTATTCATCTTTTTTAATATATATTAAAAAGCAAACTAAGAATAATAAAAAGGAAAATAAATACGTATCTGGATACACGGGGGACGCCTTCTCTCCCAAGCTGATTGTTGTTGTGGTTGCTTAACAAGGTGGCCAGATGTGGAGGTGCTGGAACAGAGCCTCCCAATTTTGATTTTGTTGTTGCTATTGTTGCTGGAGGCTGGCCATCTCTTGTCCCATTCTTACTTGCTATTGTGTATGATTGTGTAACGCATCTTGTATGGTAGCATTTGTCCCTTCAATGATTATGAGTCTATTGTCACAACGTTGGAAGGCCTCCTGAGAGTCATGATACCCTCGGCCAGTGAAGGACATACGTCCTCCCTGATGCCCACTTGAGGTTGTCTCATAATCTTGCCCTTGGTAGTTGTGGAAGTTCATCGATCGAGTACCTCGGTTCGCTCTTGAAGATGAGGATTCTTGATGTGGCACCTCCAGAGTGGCGCTTCCACAGGTGGTGCCACCTTATTTTGACAAACCCGTCGTGGTTTTGAGTTTGATTTAGGTTTGACAAGTTCATCATTTCTTGACTTGTTCCTCCTCCATGTTCAGCGTTTCGAAGTCAACCATCAGTATTAGAAACTGGCGACATCTTGTGTGCATCACTATTGCCGGTTCAGAACTTTCGCTGATAAGAGTCCCGAAGAGACTTTCCTAACAAGATATATCTAAATAAAGGAAAATACTGAGATACAATGGCTTTGCTTGGGTGCACGTCAATCTATTGGATTTTCGTCTCGTCGGCAACTACGTCAACACAAGTCCAAGCAATAAATAACCATATTTGATTTGCCTTCTTTCCTCCTTATGTGAGTAATCAATCGTGAAGCACCTAGACTCTCGGACTTGCTTGGCTTGCTTCATACCTTCTCTGATTAGCAATCAAATGATTTTCTTCAGCCATGGACTCCCCTTTTCAATTGATGAATACGCTAGACTCCTTCCCAGGTTGGCCTGTACAAAACCGATTTATTGCACAACTTAGTGTATCTCAAGTGCATGAAATCAGCAAGTATACGTCATGCTTGAATAATAATAAAATATTTCGGCCTTGATGCTAATCTTGTTGGATAATGAATATTTACGTCATCTTTTTCTTCCAATGCATCACACCGTTCCCAAGCTGGAAACACACGTGGCCGAATATAAATCTCCCCCATCATGACGCGTTCATTTTTAGTGATCTTTTGGCTTTCCTTACTTTTCCCTTGTCTGTACTCGAAGAGGTCTTAAACGTCAGGCTTCTCCCAAAAATAAATTAAATAATATTTTTTGGCCGGCTCCTAAATATCCATTAATTAGGAGACTTTCTTGTTCTTGACATCATCGACCGATCTTTTTTCCTTTCCAGGGTAGATCGACTTACCAAATTTTGGTGTCAACACATGTCCCCTGGTTCGGAGTATGAATTTTTATGCTTCGAACTATTTTGGCCCGATGGTCTTCTTTCATGAATGATGATATCTAACCGCAACACTGAAGACCGCATTGGTTTCATATCAATCATCTTCTTTCTCGGTCTTGTTAATCTCAAAATTGATCCTCCTATGCATCTTGTAATAGGCTTTCACGAGCCGATACTTCTAATGACTTGCTTGGATTCCATCTTCCTGATATCTTGACAGTTTATCTGCTTTAGCCGATTAGAAGCTGGCTCCCTGAATCCATAATTATATAATTGGCTTTCTAGAGGCAATAAACATCGGCCACTTCCTTGCTATTGACCATGCATTAAGTATCTGTATGTGACTAGCCAAAAATGTTATGCTAAATCAATGCACAAATATTCATCGGCTTAGATGCAAGTAATAAAATATTCTAGCCACCATGCTAAATACCATATAATTGGAATTCTTGTCCACCCCTTTTTTAGCATTAGCAATGATATCTCAATTGGTTGTCAGCAGCTTGATGGACTTGTTGTATTGTGGATTCGACATCAGCAGCAGCAATGTTCACTAGAATGATCGGCTCCTTAATTAATAGCCGATGGAGTTTTTCTTGGGGAAGTTACTGACTGATAGACGTTATATCAATGTAATCCAATAACTCTTACCTGATGGTCTTCTTCCAGGGAGCCGAGGAATTTGTTGGCAGCAATAATATCTTATTCCAAGTCTCACTTATAAATGTGAACTTTTATGTGTCTATCACACCATCTTGGGTGGTTGAGGAATGAAATGGATTAGAATTCAGTCATCCTCGCTTCTCCTGTTCAGAAAACTAGGGTTTTTGAAAGATTTTCAAATTAAAACATAGCTTTGCTCCTCAAAGGATTCTCTCAGATCGCTCAATATGTATAGTAGTTCCTTATCAAAGCATTGTTTTGTCTCTCTTTATCCTACTTCTAAAAAGCTTATGTGGAGTTTAGGTAGGGATAAAATATGTAGCATACTTATTTTGCATATAATGTAAAGCAATATCCCGGATCCAAGAAGAGAAGTGTCATACTCTTAGATCAAGATGTGCATGTGTGTGGAATATTTAGGGGCTAACCTAATTCTACTATGTTCTCTGAAACATATTTCTCTCTTGTGGAATATTTTTGCGAGAACATGGGCTATCTTTATTCTCCTTTTTTTCCATTTTTAACTTTGGACCTCTTTTTGTCTTTTTTTTAAATTATACTTTTGCATAACCCATGTCTCTTTCTACAACAAACTTTTGAGAGAAATATTATCATGAACTTAGAACATTCATTTTGATAAACCTAACAAACATATTTTTTTGCCTTCTCCTAGTGTAGGAGCAGAACATTTGGGTACTACCATTGTAGGAGCAGCACATATTTATGGTGTGTACGTGATCTTGATCTTGGGAGCATGATAAATCTCGCAACAAAGGTCAATAAGACTTGACAAAACTCAACACAAAATAAGCAGCTTATGTGGAAGGTTTCTGATGAAAACATATGGCCTTGATAGGAAATTCAACATCATTGAGGAGAAAAACATTTTTTTTAAATTTTTTGTAAAAAAAATCTCTCAAGTACTTTGCCAAAAGAAGTAAGGTTCCTTTCATCATACTGTATCTCATTCATCAACTACTTACATGTTATGCTTTCTCTACGATAGATTGTTCACAAGTGATAGGAAGAGCGAGGGATAAAGAATAATACGTGAACCAAGCATAAAGGAGCACATGCACGTTCCTCCTCTTCGAGCAGACGAGTGCCTCCGCTGTGACTTTCTCCGAATATGCATATATGAGCTGGACTTCGTCGACCGCCGACGGAATGTTCATCTGGCTGCCCTTCTACTGTGATGATGTTGTCCCAGCAACTATAGAAGAGCTGTTGCTGCATGCGTATACACAACGTGTCCTGGTAGCCGTTCGAAGGTGTGCTGGTAAAAGGTAAACTGATCGCTCTGCACGTTCAGTGCCACCGTCTGGTGGTTCTCAGTGCCCGCCGTGCTCTCTACCTAGACGTCCCACATGAAGAAGCCTTTGCCAGTCGCTTCCATGGTGGCCGTGTCCTTAGTGATCAGGTTCATCTCGAAGTTCTTGTTCCCCGTGATGATGGTCTTCTCAGTACCATTGCCGACGAAAGCCACATTCGTCTAGGTTCACCCCACTGAGACGTACTCCTTGTATGTGCCGGCCTTCATGTACTTCACGTATAGCGCTGCTTTCTCGGACACGGCACTTTGTCCAGCACCTCCTTGATTGTATTTATGCTCCCGCCGCTGCCTGCCGTGATGGTGACGTTGGGCCCTGATTGCCTTCTCACAACAGATGACGGCTGATGCTGAGTCCTCTTAGCGTGCTGGAGAACTGGTCCACGATGAACAGGACGTCTTCGATCCGTTAGCTTCTGTGATGTATTAAGCGCGTCCTACATCTTGGCGGAGGCCTCGGTAGTGGTGGTGTTCATAAAGCCGTCGAGGCAGGTCCTCGGCGAGCAGGAGCTTAGAGAACCTCCCTTTCACCAGCTCCTATCTTATCACCAATGGAGCGGCGGTTGATCATGTCGGCGTGGGGCTTTATGTTGAGCCGTTTGAGGGGCGCAGGGGTAGATGTCGAGAATCGGCCAATGAGCCTAGTCATGGTGGCGGCCGGCTCGAACAGCCTGCTGATGTCGACGCTGCTGCACTGCTCCGAGAAGGACGTGGACGCATAGGACATGGAGCGGCTGAGATCGCTCGCCGTGTCAACGAGACTCCGTGTGGACAACAATGAGCAGCACTCGTCGTGCTACAGCCCAAACTCTTCTACGTCCTTTGTTCGTCCATCGGCTATGTCTCATATTGAAAACGAAACTGAAAGCCGATGATCCAAGAGCCGATGAAGAAGTTCAACTCTGTTTATTTCGGGTTCACCGGCCCCATGAGAGAATACAGTCGATGTAAAGGAGAAGGTCCTTAGCTTTGTTCGCCAGCGTTACATTCTTGACATCGTCGTCAGCCACGAGTTCCTTGACCTTGCTCTACTGTAGCTTGTCATGGCTGCCACTAGCCTTACGCCGCTATACGTACATTGCACATTGCAGCCTCCACCCGGTTGGCCATCGTCAATATGTCTCGCAGAATCTGTCTACGGATGCTGCTGATCCTGCCCTTTGATTTTTACCGGGACCGATGGTAATGTTTCCTTGCCGCTTTCGAGGATTTCGCTGTGCTCCTCTGCCCAATATAATAGCTAGCCTGCGGCGTTTCACAGAGTTTCTTTTTGAGCCGATCGACTTGAACTTCTGATGATATCTTGAAATAATGAATGTAATCGGCTGTTGGACAGATACGGAAAATGCCCAAAATAGTTACCATCGGCCTTCAACCCAGATGCCTGATCTCTCCTATAAAAGGGAACTCAGCATAACAGTCTACATCAAGTCCGGCTGCCTAGACGTGCTTTTGAACATATATTATATGAGCCGATTCTTTGATGGCTTGAATTCAATCTTGAATTCGTAACTGTGCATCTACTTTGGCTGATTTTTTTTTTTTCGAAAGCGTGCGTTGCACGTGCTTCGTTAAGGGAAGTTAGAACAGAGGTACACGGCCCGGGGGGCTTGACGGCGAGTTGCCATAGGCCAACAGCAGGTGGAACACTAACAGCAGTCACCGGCTTGAACGGTGGAGCTTAGGCGGTTGTACTAAGTGAGGAACTATCGTGCGACTAAGAATAACCCAACACCGCTAAGCAGCCACCGCGAATAGCGGCGCCAGACTCCGGAAGCCAGCCGCGATCTAGGAGTCATCACGGATTAGGGCAAGCACCTGGGCCGGCGTCTTGTTGTTGCCGTCGAACGTCCTTCTGTTGCGCTCCTTCCAGACTTCCCAGGAGACGAGCAACACAAGGGTGTCGAAGCCGCGCCTGAAGGCATCCGGTACTTGTGCCCGCGTCTGCTGCCACCAATCCACCAGGGAGGAGTCGTCGCTCGGGCATAGGTGCTGGAATCCGATATGCGCGAGTAAACGATGCCAGACCTCACGTGTGAATACACAGGAGGCCAGGAGATAATCGGTGGACTCGACTGCCTGGTCGCACAGAGCACAGTCGTTGTTTTGTTGAAGTCCGTGGCGCATCCGATGCTCCGCCGTCCACAGGCGCCCGTGCAGCGCAAGCCAGAAGAAAAATTTCACCTTCAGCGGGGCCGACGCTCTCCAAACCTCCTTGGCGCCGGGCAACGACGTCATCCCAATGAAGAATGCCCCGTCCGGCAGCCAGGAATGGTCCAGAAGCGTGCCATGGCGCCGTCGCCCACCTGGACGGTGACCGATGCCCGGAACATGTGGTCCACAGCGCGCTCCGGCTTGGATGGTAGGTGCGCCCATGCCGCGTCGGGTTGAGGCCGTCGTAGCCACTCCCAGCGCAGGCGGAGCGCGAAGCCGAGGATCCTGAGGTCAGGCAATCCTAGGCCGCCGAGGTCCCTCGGCGAGCACACGACGGGCCATGCGACCCTGCACTTCCCTCCGGCGACGGAATCAGAGCCCGCCCAAAGGAACGCACGTCTTCTCTTGTCGATTTCCCCGATGGTCCATGAAGATAGAGCGCAGCATATGGCTACGTGAACCGGGATCGCCGATAGGGTTGTCTGCGTCAAGGTTGCTCTTCCCGCTTTCGTCCCTTCCAGGTAGGAATCCGTGCCGCCACCGCGTCGACAAGAGCTTGTTCGTTGGCGCGGCTCAGCCTTGAGAGCGACAGAGGCGCCCCCAGGTATTTTGTGGGAAAATCCTGGAGACGGCAGGGGATGACCTGCTGCAGGGCTGCGATGTCGTCGTTGGAGCAGCGGATCAGGGTGATCGCGCACTTGTCCAGGTTGGTGGCGAGCCCAGACGAGCCTGCGAAGAGCTCGAGGATGTGCCGGATGCAGCTGAAGTCCTGGGCGGATGGCGCGAGGAAGATGACTAGGTCGTCAGCGTAGATCGATGCACGGTATTTGATCACATTCCCAGGTAAGGGGGTTAGCAGCGCCCGGCGATCGGCCTCAGTGATCAACGCGTTCAAGACCTCCATGACGATGACGAACAGGAACGGCGACAGCGGGTCACCCTGTCGTAGGCCGCAAGCATAGCAGATGCGACGTCCGGGCCGTCCGTTGACAAGCACCTTGGTGCTAGCCGTTCCCAACATGGCAGACATCCAATCTCGCCACCGCAGGGGGAAGCCAATGTGGTCAAGCACCTCAAGCAGGAAAGGCCAGGCCACCGTGTCAAAAGCCTTAGCGAGTTCGACCTTGAGAAGCATCATCGTGGGACAGCGACGGGCTTACAGCCATCGGCAGGACAGCTGGACAGTACGGAAGTTCTCATGGATTCTTCGACCACGGATGAAAGTGGATTGGTTGATCTTGACGATCTCTGGCATTCTGGGAGCCAGACGGAGAGCCAAACCCTTGGCGAACAGCTTGCTGACGGAATGTATAAGGCTGATCGGCCTGTAGTCCTTGAGGCCCTCCGGTGCCTGAGTCTTGTGTAAGAGCACCATGATTGCTTCGTTGAGGTGGTAGAAGCTTCTGAAGTCCATATCCCAAAGCGCGTGGAACACCCGCACCACATCGGGGCCGACGACCTCCCAAGCCGCCTTATAGAAGGCGCCACTGAAGCCGTCAGGGCCAGGAGCTCTGTCAGCCGGTGTTTCCCAAACAATCCTCGCCACCTTCTCTGCCGTGAACGGGGTGACCTGATCGCTGAGGTCCAGCCTCGGTAGATCCAGCTGAGCCAGGTCGATGCGGTGTTGCCTGGAGAAGGCCATGCCGAGCAGGTCGTTGTAGTAGGAGAACACGATACCCGCCTTCGCCTCCTCCTCGGTGAAGGTCTGTCCATGGTGAGTGATGGCGAACAGAAAGTTTTTCCGCCGCCGGTGACAGGCCTGAAGGTGGAAGTACTTGGTGCAGGCGTAGCCTTCCCGTAGGTGCCTAGTCCGAGCGCGCTGTCTGGCCATGGTTCTGTCGAGCGACGCAAGCCCGAGGACGTTGGCCTTGAGCTCGCGACGCAGCTCAATCTCGCCCTGTGACAGTGGCCGTTGTAAGTATCATAAATGTGTGTACCTCTCTGTGTGTAACCCATAGATCCGGGGAAGACCTCATCTTTGTCTTCTCCGTAGATGTACCACAGCGGGTAGACGCCGGTGCCGCGGTAGCTCCGGCTCGGTGGAGTCCGTAGTGGTACTGCAGTGTTCCGGTGGTGACCTGCAGGGGGCGACGAAGTCGTCGGTGGGCACATCCCGTCGCTGGCAGCACCTCTTTAGGATCGGATTAGGGTTTTCTATGGGTGAGATGGCGGCTCCAGTGAACCTCATAGGCCGAGCCTTGATCCCCACCTTCCTTTTACGTGTGCTGTGCGACAGGGGTCCACCAACCGTATTAGGGTTGGGCTCCCCCGATCAGGGAGCAGAGACAAGGGCCCAATAGGCCGTTGGGCCTATTCGTGGAGATCAACTAACATTCTTCCCCTTTATCTCATTTCATCTTTCAATTTCATATCATTTACTTTTGTTCATTCCATTACAGATTAGCGCATAGAGCATGTCTCATCGTCACGGTCCATTGCCGATAGACTTAACAGCTACAACACACTACTCTGCTCTGAAATAG
Source organism: Miscanthus floridulus (assembly GCF_019320115.1). NCBI lineage: Eukaryota > Viridiplantae > Streptophyta > Magnoliopsida > Poales > Poaceae > Miscanthus > Miscanthus floridulus. Next base: position 124,924,245 of record NC_089589.1, on the reverse strand, counting down.
ATACTTATTTTTTAGCCTTCTTTTATCCAGAAATTTTAGGCTTTCCCTTAAACCCATGCTAGCTACGTGTTCTCCTTTTGTAAGCGGATCCGCGAGCATCTTTTCTGTACTTATATACTCAAGACTTATGACTTGATTCCGGACTTTATCTTTCACAACATAATACTCTATGTCAATGTGTTTGGCAGTACCACTTGATTTATGTTGTGAGCATCCTGTACTGCCAGATTATAATCGCAGTATAACTTTAGTGGTCTATAGATGTCGTCAACCACCTTCAAACCGGGTAAGAACTTCTTTAGTCCGTTCACCTACCCGTTGCCTCATAACATGCTACAAACTATCATACATTGTGGACGTTGTAGTGACAGTTTACTTTGAGCTTTTCTATAAAATAGCTCCCCTTTGCGAGATGATAGAAAATCCACGTCTAGATATATATTCACTCTCGCAAAATCAAAATCTGAATATCCCACTATGTGGAGTCAATCAGATCTTCTATACGTCATCATGAGGTCTTTCATTCCTTGCAAATAACGCAAGACTTTCTTTATCAATTTTAGTATTCTATTCCAGAATTGCTCTAGAATCTGCCAAGTAAAAACCCGATAACTAATGCTAAGTCAGGCCGCGTACATACTTGAGCATGTTGCAAGCTTCCGACAGCTGAAGCATATGGTACCACTTTCATTTGATTGAGCTCATATTGGTTCCTGGGGCATTGAAAATCCCCATATCTGTCGCCCTTGACTATAGGAGCAGGTGAGGGACTACATTTGTGCATACTGAATTTCTTTAAGATTCTTTCTATGTATGCCTTTTGTGACAGTCCAAATACCCATTTTTCTTCTATTTCGATGAATCTTGATCCCTAGAACGAACGAGGCTTCACCAAGATCTTTCATATCAAAATTTTGAGGACAAAACTTCTTTGTCTCCAGTTGTAGACTGACATCACTACTAGCAAGTAAGATATCATCCACATACAGGACATGGAAGATAAACTTCCCATTCTTAAACTTTGTATAGACACAATTGTCCTCTACATTTTCTTTAAAACCCAAAGTGCCTTATTGTCTGATCAAACTTCAAGTACCACTATCTTGAAGCTTGTTTTAATCCATAAATGGATTTCTTTAGGCGGCATCCCATTCGTTCTTTTCCTTCCATGACTAAACCTTTCGGTTGTGCCATGTAAACATTTTCCTCTAAGTCTCTGTTGAGAAATGCCGTCTTTACATCCATATGATGTAATTCTAAATCGTAATGTGCCACTAATACCATTATGATTCTGAAGGAAACTTTACATGAGACTAGAGAAAAGGTCTGATTGTAATCAATTCCTTCTCTTTGCATAAAGCCTTTTACCATAAGTCACGCTTTATATCTCTCTATATTCCCTTGAGAGTCAAGCTTTATTTTGTAGACCCATTTATAGCCTACTGGTTTGGCTCCTTTAGGAATTATTTCCAAGTCCCAAACTCTTTGAGACCTTCTAGGGGACTTCACTTTTGGCACATCTTCTGTTTGAGGCAGTTGTTGCTCCCCCTCATGTGTGGCAATAGGTTCTATAGGATCCTGAAGAACAGGTTCCTCATTTTCATTCATTGTTGCCACAGGTGGAATAACAACAGGTGCTGACACCATAGTATCTTGCACTGTTGGTGCAGCGACAGCATGTAGTGAGAAAATTGGCTCATGAATCATTGGAGTGGGCGCATACACCCGCTTCACTTCAAGGTCAATTTCTCGAGCTACCATGCTCCACCTCATCTTTTCATCCTCTAGGAAAACAGCGTGTCTCGTTTCCATAAACTTTGTGTGTCTCTCTGGACAGTAGAAACGAAAACCTTTTGACTTTTCTATGTAGCCAAACAAATGGCAACTTACTGTTTTGGGATATAACTTCCCAATGCTTGGGTTAAATACTTTAGCCTCAGCAGGGCTCCCCCACACACACGCAATTGGTTTAGTGAGGGTACTCTTTCTGTCCATAACTCATACGGTGTTTTGGGCACCGACTTACTTGGTACTCTTTTGAGAATATGAATATGGTTTTTAACGCCTCCATCCATAGGCTCAACTATAAGGTGGAGTAACTTACCATACTGCCCACCATATCCATCAGGGTACGATTGATTCTTTTAGCTACTATATTCTGCTGAGGTTCGCCCGGTATAGAATACTGGGCTACTTTGTCATTCTCCTGTAAGAACCTTACATAAGGTCTAGGAACTTTGGCCATATGAGGTATGCCGACCGTAGTACTCCCCCACGGTCAGACCTGACTATCTTTATCTTTAAATTGCGTTGGATTTCAACTTTTGCCTTAAATATCTACATTTATCCAATGCTTCTATTCTTTCTTTGATTGGATAAATATAGACATAACGGGAGTAATCATCTGTGAATGTTATGAATGAATCATTACCATCCACACTCTTTACAGGAAACTGACCACAGATGTCTGTGTGAATAATCTATAAAATTCCTACGCTTCGTTTGTCATCTTTCTTAATCTTCTTTACATACTTTTCTTTTATGCATTCTCTGCATTGTTCTAAATCTGAGAGCTCTAATGGAGGAAGAATATCTTCTTAACTTATCTTTCTATTCTCCCCCTCGAAATATGGCCTAAATGACAATGCCATAATTTCGACAACGTATCGTGAGCTCTCTTATGCCACCACTTCCAGATTAACAATCTGTCACCAGCTGCTTCATCAGCTGAGTGGCATATGTCTTTGAAGAGCCAGTGAACTGACTCTTTATATGTCTTTGAAGAGCCAGTGAACTGACTCTTTATTCTATCAAGGTACTCGGTGACCGTGTTATATTCTGGGATTGAGCCTATAATTGCAGGTTTAATCATGTTCTTTATCACAGCCAAACATTTCTTGTTGGCAGCGACCCACTTCCTATGCACAAAAGTCATAGGACTATCTTTTGGGATTCAAAATCCCTCTTTAGTTACCTAAGTGGCATCATTCTCTTTTGTCTCCCTCACTGGTGTCACAAACTCAGTGGAACACGGTGAGGTGACTACCCAGTCCACCTTAGACAAGATGAAAACCAGGTCAAAACTTTTCTTAACATAAAATAACACTATTTGCATGCCTTGATTCCAACGTTGGTCAAAATCAAAACATACAATTATTCTTATACACTAATTCTATATCACCGTTGGGCAAAAATAGAATTAATGCATAAATCTTTAACTTTCAAAACTGTTCTTACACACTAATTCTACATCACCGTTGGGCAAAAGTAGAATTAATGCATAAATCATTAAAATTTACAACTCTTCTTATACACTAATTCTACATCACCGTTGGGCAGAAGTAGAATTAATGCATAAATCATTAAAATTACGATATTGTTATTAACAACGTTGGTCAGAAAATAACAACATCATAATCATGTCAAATCTCTTTTTCTCCAATTAAATACCACATTGGTTCAAAAATAACTGGAGAATCAATATTTTCTTTAGCAGCGGAAAAAATCTCCTTTTCTCCAATTAAATATCACATTGGTTCAAAATAACTGGAGAATCAACAACTTTTCTTTGGCTGTGGAAAAACTCTCTTTTTCTTGAATTTTACCCAGAGGGAAAATTGCTTTTTCTATTTTCTTTTGAGCCATTTTCTATTTTCCAGGGTATAAAACTTTTACTAGAAAAAGAAAAAACAAAATTGACTCAAAAAGCGTACTATTCTTCAGCCCAGCCAGTGAAAACGGCCTGGCCCACTTCCTTTTACCGCGCGCTGCCCGCACCCAGGCCGCAACCTGGGCCTGGGCCGGCGAACCCGCTCGGCCGCGTGCCCCGCCTGGACCGAAACTGGCCTGCTCTATCTCAGTCGTTCATCCAGCATCGGATGATGACCCGCACGTTTCGCTCGGTATAAAAACCGACGCCGCGGTCGGTGCCTGAAAAACCCTAGCTCATTTGCTCCTTTGCTCTCTCTCTCTTCGCTCTCTCTGTCGCCGCTCTCCTTCTTCTTTCTCTCTCAGCCGCAGCGAGGTACCGAGCGATGCAATGAGCGAGAGTGAGCGAAGGCGGTGGAGCGAGGCGGCCATGGCACCATCACCGGCCCCCTCACCGGCGCGCGTGCTCCCCAACGGGTGAGTACGCCACCGTCGAGCGGCCTGGATGCGGCGCCCCCTTGGCCGAGCCCAGCGAAACACTACCCCTGGCTCGGCCCTTCTTCTCCCACGCCGGTGAAGGGCCATCCCGACGCATGGCGAGGTAGGTCCGTCCCCTTTTCTCCCCTTTCTTCTCTGATTTGGATCTCGTTTCTCTTATCCGAACCGGTGATGGGGATTACGGTTTGGACTGTTCTTCTTTCTTTGGTTTTTGTTTCTTTTCTTCTCTGGTTCTCTTTTGGTGCTCGGATTGAACCGATTTTAATCTTCTTTCTTTTCTTTTCTTTTCGGAGTTCATCCGAATGGGGATCTAGGGTTAGGGTTTCATTTTCTTTTGATTTCTTTTTCTTTTCGGAGTTCATCCGAATCGGTTCCCTTCCCCTTCTTCCCCCTTCCCCTTCTTCTTTTGGGATTAACCCGATTTGGGATGGGGTTTAAAATTTGGGTTAGGGTTTCAGGATTTGACTCTTTTCTAGGCCGAAAACCCTCTTCTTTTCTTTTGGATCTTGTTTCTCTTTTCGGTTGAGTCCGATTTGGATTTCTTTTGATTTCTTTTCTTTTCTTTGATTTCTTTTTTGATTTAGGGTTCGGCTCTGTTCATCTTAAGGCCGAAACCTTTTCTTTTGCTCCTTTCTTTAACCCAGTTAGGGTTAGGGTTCAAGTGCCGAGGGCCCTTCTTTTTCTTCTTCCCCGAGCTGTTTGCGCGGGTTAGGGTTAGGTTCTTGAGATCCTTTCCCCTTTCTCTTCTCTGATCCGAACACGGATGTTCTCTTATTTTCTTGCCACGCGCCGATGAGGACGGCGGTGTGGCACTTTTCCCCCTACGCGGTGGCGGTGGTTACCGGTAGACAGTGACGTTCGCCACCCCGGTCTCACTTTCTCTTTGCTTTTACCCGGTTAGGGTTAGGGTTAAACACTGGCAACCTGTCTCTGGTACCATTGTAAGTATCATAAATGTGTGTACCTCTCTGTGTGTAACCCATAGATCCGGGGAAGACCTCATCCTTGTCTTCTCCATAGATGTACCACAGCGGGTAGACACCGGTGCCGCGGTAGCTCCGGCTCGGTGGAGTCCGTAGTGGTACTGCAGTGGTCCGCTGGTGACCTGCAGGGGGCGACGATGTCGTCGGTGGGCACATCCCGTCGCTGGCAGCACCTCTTTAGGATCGGATTAGGGTTTTCTATGGGTGGGATGGCGGCTCCAGTGAACCTCATAGACCGAGCCTTGACCCCCACCTTCCTTTTATGTGTGCTGTGCGACAGGGGCCCACCAACCGTATTAGGGTTGGGCTCCCCCGATAAGGGAGCAGAGACAAGGGCCCAATAGGCTGTTGGGCCTATTGGTGGAGATCAACTAACAGCCGTGTCTCCAGCGCGACGTCGAGTTCGTAGATGACCACCCCGGCCGCAGCGAGTTGCAGCCAAATGTTGCCAACACAGGTGGTGTGCCAGCTCCTCAGCGCTGCTGGCAGTGGCAGCCACACACCTGCCTCCGTGTGGTTGATTTTTTTTGAGGGGAAATTCCGTGCTGGTTGATTTTTGTCCAACGCACGCTGGATAAGGATGGGGAGAGTGAGAGAAAATGAGGAAGGGATGATGGGAAGGGATTGGATTGGGCGGGGGAGAAAGAGGATGCCCCACGGGTGATTTCGTCGTGTGATTTGGTTTCTATAGAAGTAGAAACTAACGGTCATTTTCTAGGTTGTGACTGTTCTAAGAGAGCCCACATCTTGGTTTCTATAGTTCAGGAATTGTGTTCTTCCTTTTTGCTTCAATTACAATGACTCTCTTCGTGCATTTTTAGAGAGACGTTGCTACATGGAGCCTATTGAAAATCAGGGATAAGGTTGTTCAACACCATTCAAAGACTTAACAAACCCAATCAATGGAGGTAAATAATAACATTCTCTCCAGCATGAAATCTACGCGCGATATGGAATAGTATATGAATGATTCATAATGTAATGGAAATGGTGCTAACTAATTATCTCTTTCTACCTATCTACATTGTATTGCGTAATCGCAACAAAAAAAAAATGGCCAAATCCTAAAAAAAAATTAGGTTGCCACAGTGAATCGTAATGACTTACACAAGTCATCGAAAACGGGATCCACGTGTCCATGTCGGATAAGATTTTTATTGTTTTCTTTAAATTTAACAACGTAAGCATAAAAAAACATGTTCCCGTGCTCAACAACTAAGAGAAATCATCAACAACTAACAGGGGTTTAAGGAGAAAGTAGGTAAGATGTGCAAGAGTTTGCTTCTGCTTGTTAGCACAATGTAATTATAGTACGCTGATGTATTTATGGTAGGCTACCCTTGATTGATTGTGTCTGTATTTATGGTAGGCTATCCTTGATTGATTGTGCCTGTAACCTTGCCTGTGTGGTTGGCTGCATGCCACCCCGACTATATGTACACCTGTACAAGATATGAATGACAATGTATTCTAGTCATGTTTACATGGTATAAGGGCCTCAACCCAGTAAACCGGTGGGAGGCTCGCCTGAAACAAAAGAGAATGCAGAATGTTATTGATGGTGCGAATAGAACGTTCGGCTTTTCCATTTTGTTGGGATGTATATGGACACGACATGCAGAGTGCAACACCGTGGGAGAGGAAGAACGGGCGGACCTGAGAATTGTCGAATTCTCGGCCATTGTCGCACTAGGACGCTCTTGATGGTGGTGCCGAACTGCGTGCGAATATGAGCAAAAAAATTAGAAAGAACATAAAAAGTCTCGGATTTAAGGCGAAGAGGAAGGTCCACATGTAGTGTGAGCAGTCATCAAGAATAACAAGGTAATACTTATAGCCTGACACACTAACAATAGGAGATGTCCAGAGATCACAGTGTATGAAATCAAAATTATGAACAGCTCGAGAGCTGGAGGAACTGAAAGGAAGACGCACATGACGACCAAGTTGGCACGCATGACATATGTGGTCTAGATCATGCTTATTACAAGAAATAACACTGGAACTGATAAGCTTTGGACAGTGCTTCACGCCCAAGATGCCCTGAGATGACGATGCCAAAGGGAAGTGGGAGCGGCGAGGAACGTGGTGGCGCTGGTGGAGGTGGGGTAGAACGGGTAGAGGTCGCCATAGCTATTGCACCTGACGATCACGTTCCTGGTGTGCAAGTCCTTCACTAGAAAGGCCACAAGGATCAAATTCGATGGAACATTTATTATCGGTGGTAAAACGACGGATAGAAATCAGATTCTTAATAATGTTGGGAGACACCAAAACATCGCTAAAAACAAGATTGCGACCCGGGAAAGAAAAAGTGTATGATCCTAGTGGCAGTGACAGGAAGTAGTGCACCATTTCCCACAACCATAGATGAAGGAGTAGATGAAAAAGGTGGGGAAATGGTAGAGACTTTACCAGCGTCCGCGGTCATCTGGGAACCAATCCCTGAATCGGCGTACCACTCGGGTGATGGAGCCGACTGAGTGGAGCGTCATGGTGTTGAAGGAGTGCGCCAAGGAGTCCTGATGCCATGAGCCCCCGTGGGTAGGAATTCCAGGGCACCACTAGACTGACCTGGTGGGCCGGTGAGGGCACCTGGAAGGCCAGCAGTGCCGGTGGTGGAGGCGCGGCTCCCTCAGTAGTACGAGTCGGCTGCTCCCGAAGGATGGGCCATACTGAGGAGGCGGAGGGCCGTAGGTACCACCATATGTGCCACCGAAACCACCATACTGAGGAACGGCGGTGAATGCTGGAGGTGCCGGTGGAGGGCACTCAGACCGGTCGTAGGGCCACATCTGTATGGTGCCGGCCCACGTGTGCGCGAAGGATGGGTGCATGCCACCATGCACTGCCTGGGGCCGCACCACCAGGGGTGCTGATGGGCCGCCGCGTCCACCGCGTCCCCGACGGTAGGCCGTTGCGTTGGCCACCAGTGGGTGCACCAAGAGGGCGCGCTAGGGGGAACGTCCCTGGACAGTGGAGGCGCTGGTGCCCTGGGCACCGTCTGGCACAGAGTGGCAGCAACGAGAGCGGATGGTGGTGATGGTGGTCGGGCGTCGATCTCCATCTTCTCCAGCAGGAGGTGTGTCTGGGCCTATGCAAACATCGGGAACGGGCGATGCATCTTGAGGATGGACACCATATGGCGGAACTTGCCACTCAAGCCACGGAGGAGCGTGAGCACCAGCTGTCGCTCGCCGATGGGGTCACCGAACTCGGCGAGAGAGGTGGCCATAGACTCAAGACGGTGATAGTAGTCGGTGATGCTCAGGGCGTCTTGGCGGAAGTTGCGGAACTGTGTTTCGAGGAGGAGCGCGCCGGGCTCCCGCTGGTCGAGGAACTCGTCCTCGAGGTAGCACCAGGCACTGTGAGCGGGTCGTTCGCCAGCATCATCAGGGACTGCTGCAGATCGTTGGAGACAGTGCCATAGATCGACGTCAAGATGACACAATCTGCCTGCACCCATGCCGGTCGCGAGGGGAAGGTCTCATCATCGAGAACGTGGCGAGTCAGGGCATTTTTGCCAAGGACGGTGAGGAACATGCCTCGCCACTTGCTGTAGGTGTTCGTGGCGTGATCGAGGATGACGGGGATGAGGGCCTTGACGTTGATGACAGCAGTGGCCTGTGCCCAAAGGGCCTCATGGGCGCTCTCGTACGCGTCCAGCACGGCGGCGCGGAGACAGGCCTCCTCGGCACGACGTGCTTCTTCAGCGCGGGATTCGGCCTCAGTCGCGAGGCGACGTTCTTCGGCGGCCGCGGCGAGACGGCGATCTTCGGCTTCCTTGGCGGCGGCGGTGGCCGCAGCAGCGTCGGCGTCATCCGCCATCGGGAAACCAGCGGGGCAGGCGACATATCTTGTGAACCGGCTTCCCACTAAAACCCTCGCTTTTTCGACCCCTCACACCTCTCTTTATTCCACTCGGCCCTCTTATGCCCATCTTCGGGTTTTTGGCTGTGCCTGCTATCCCAACACATCATCCACGACACCTCACAAACTCGCCCCCGTTCCTCTTTATGTATTTTCCTTGGATATTCCTCGGAACACAAGGGCTATCGGTGTCTTGAACTCCAATCCAATCGCATTCTCATCTCTCGACATGTCATTTTTTATGAATCTTTTTTTCCTTTCTCTGCCATGTCCACCACGCCCATGGCATCCCCCACCCTGGATTTTTTAGTTGATGAACATGATTTTACCGCTCCCTTCCCTAGAGCCCGTGCTGTGCTTGTAGGTCTTCCACCGTCAGCTGCTGTCGTGCCACATGCTGTGCATGGCCCTGTGCACGTGCGTGGCCCTGTAGCTGCACCTGCAGTTCATCACCATCAGTGCATGGCCCTGTGCACGTGCATGGTCCTGTAGCCGCTCCGGAGCATGCCCCTGTGCCACAGTCACCTAGGCCACTACTGCCAGTTCTATTGTGCTGCCCCAACCGACCAGCGCTGCTGCCCCTGTGCATCCCGCACAGGCTGTTGCCAGCCGCACTGGCGCCTCGTCCTCCATGGCGCCTCCGAGTGCTGCCAGTTTTGCTGCCCCTGACGCTCGTGCGCAGGTTGTTGCCAGCGGCACTGGCCGCACTGCTGCCACCAGACCGATCTCCATCACCCCGACGTGTGGCAAGGTTGGCATTGCACAGCCCGTAGATCGTCTAAACCCCCACGCTGTGCCCATGTCAAAATTGCCGCGCTCTGCTCGGGATACTCTATCAGATCCCAATTGGCGTGCTGCTATGCAAGCTGAGTATGAGGCACTTCTCGCCAATGACACCTGGAGTCTTGTTCCTCGGCCCCTGGTGTCAATCTGGTAACCGGCAAGTGGATTTATCGTCATAAGCTGCTCGTCGATGGTTCTCTTGATCGCTACAAGGCTCGCTAGGTTCTACGGGTTTTACACAGCGCCTCGGTATTGATTATTATGAAACTTTCAGTCCAGTGGTCAAGCCAACGATAGTTCGGGTGATTATGTCCTTGGCCATCTCCCAGCATTGGCCCATTCATCAGCTTGATGTCAAGAATGCGTTTTTACATGGCACTCTGACAGAGACAGTCTACTGTGTCCAACCTTCCGGTTTCATTGACTCGTCCTGTTCGGATTTTGTCTGTCGACTCAACAAATCTCTTTATGGTCTAAAGCAGGCTCCTCGTGCTTGGCATACCAGGTTTGCCACACACCTCCTGTCCCTTGGATTTGTTGAGGTCAAGACAGATACTTCGTTGTTTACATATCATTGGGGCTCCGACACCACCTATCTGCTATTATATGTTGATGACATTGTTCTCACTGGCTCCTCAGTTGGGTTTCTTCAACATATCATTGCCGCCTTACAGCGTGAGTTTGCTATGATAGACATGGGCCAGCTTCATAATTTTCTTGGTGTTTCCATCGCACACTGTGACGATGGTTTATTCCTCTCTTAGCGGCAGTATACTCTGGCTATTTTGGAGCGCACCGGGATGAGTGCTTGCAAGCCTTGCAGCACCCCCGTCGACCTGCAATCCAAATTGTCTACAGATGGTCCTCTAGTTGCTGACTCCACACACTACCGTAGTTTAGCTGGTGCTCTCCAGTATCTGACATTCACTCGTCCAGACATTGCCTATGCCGTCCAGCAGATCTGTCTCTATATGTATGATCCTCGAGAGCCACACCTTACTGCTCTCAAATGGATCTTACGCTACTTACAGGGCACTCTGTCAATTGGCTTGACTCTACGCCCCTTGTCACCTGCTGAGCTTGTTGTCTATACTGATGCTGACTGGGTCGGCTGCCCCGACACTCGCCGATCGACCTCTGGCTATGCAGTGTTCCTCGGGGATAATCTGGTGTCCTAGTCCTCCAAGCGTCAACACATAGTCTCTCGGTTGAGTGCAGAGGCCGAGTATCGCGTTGTGGCAAATGGTGTTGCTGAAGCTTCTTGGCTGCGTCAGTTACTCATGGAGCTTCGCCACCCACCTCGCCGAGCCACGTTGGTCTATTGTGATAACATTAGTGCTGTCTACCTCTCCACCAACCCAGTCCAGCATCAGCGCAGGAAGCATGTTGAGATTGATCTCCATTTTGTTCGGGAGCGAGTCGCCCTTGGCCAAGTTCGGCTTCTTCATGTCCCAACGACATCTCAGTACACCGACGTCTTCACCAAGGGTCTCCCAACCTCTGTATTTCAGGAGTTTCAGCCTGAACGTTCATTGTGCTCCCGTTCTGACTGCGGGGGAGTGTTAGCACAATGTAATTATAGTAGGCTGATGTATTTATAGTAGGCTACCCTTGATTGATCGTGCCTGTAATCTTACCTGTGTGGTTGGCTGCATGCCACCCCGGCTATATGTACACCTATACAAGATATGAATGACAATGTATTCTAATCACGCTTACACTGCTAGTGCTGTTCTGCTAGTGCAAAAGCCAAAGAACAGAACAGAGATATACAGATAAGGGAGATCACTGGGCAGCTTCAGGCCTTGTTGCTCATGGATTTGATATAATCATTTTTTTTTTACTTTCTTGAGTGCCACTACAACATCGCTCATCGATAATCTTTGGTGAGGTGCGTCACTTGTGCAGAGCAAACCCAACTCAAATATTGGTGGAAAGAAGGGCTTCAGATTGCAGTCAGATGAGGAAGGACCTTGCAGGAGCTTCTCATCCACAACATGGACAATCTCTGACAGGAATGCTTGACGAACCCACTCCCTGATGCTTAGACCTCCTATGAACATGGGATCAGTGGGTCTCTTTCCGGTGAAGACTTCAAGAAGCATGATTCCAAAGCTGAACACATCACTCTTGCGGGATGCCTTTCCAAATGATCCATACTCTGCTCAATAATCAGAAAATCAAATATTACAACAGTTGAGTAATCAGAAGGAACTACAACGATCATACACACCACTCACAGGTATAGCTATAGTATAAGCTAGCGATAGTACCTGGTGCCATGTACCCAAGTGTTCCAGGCATACTTGCAGTGACCATGGAGCTGTCGTCACCCAATAGCAATTTTGCGATGCCAAAGTCTGCCACGTGTGCTATCATGTCGCTGTCAAATAGGACTGTTGCTAGGCTTCAAGTCACAATGCAGGACAACCTGGAAATGCTGATGGTGCAGATACTCCATCGCCATTGACATATCTAGCATGATCTCCAACCTCTTCAGGAATCCCAAGTTACTTGATGTACCTTCAGAGTGTAGGAGCTTGTCTAAGCTGCCGTTGGGCATGTACTGTAGCACGAGTGCTCTGAAGTCCAGGTTGGAGCATGTGCTTAGTATTCTTATCAGGTTGCGGTGTCGAGCCATGCGAAGCACATGGCACTCAGGCATCAAAGCTTCTAATGGCCTGTTCTAGTCGCATGTCTAGAACTTTTATTGCAGCAACCAAACCGTTCCTCAGTTGGCATTTGAATACTTTTGCAAGACTTCCAGTTCCCCAGAAGGTTGTTATCACTAAAGTTATCGGTGGCAGAAATGAGCTCATGGTAGGTAACTAATATTTGTCTTCCAGCAATTCCTGGATCAATGACAATAGCTTCATCATCCCCCTTGCTCTTAGCTTTCCTTCTAATGATTAGGTAGACACAAAGAACAATGGAGAAAAATGTAGCAGTGACAACTGGAAGATGGATAATTAGAAGGTCTCTTTTATTGAAACGATGGTACGTCATGTGGCGGACACACATAGTTGCCAAATTCGCGGTTCTGTTGGAAGCTCCCTATAAGATCCAGTCTCCCGATAAGTATGCTTATCGCACATGCATCACAATTCACTACGCAAGCAAAGTGCCGGTCACCGTACCATTCACCAACATGCAAGATGGTTGACTTTCGATAGTTTTTGCACCATGAAGGACAGGAACAGGCTGTTCTTATTTGGATCCTAGCCGCCACTGCATGCATTACAGCGGTGTAGCGTGTGTGGTGCACGTGGGCGGCAGATCACTGCAGTTATATATATCACAATTCACCTAACAGGGCAGACTCGGATGCGATGGCCATTCTAATAGTACTGGCCATCTGCCTCTCTGCTGCCCTCTTGCCGGGTGCGGCCGCCTCTGCTCTAATCACCAGAGCAACAAACGCTAATGGCAGCCACAGCGACCACGATGCACTGCTGGCTTTCAAAGGCGAGCTCGCTGATCCCACCGGCGTCCTTGCCCGGAGCTGGACAACCAACGTGTCCTTCTGTCGATGGCTTGGAGTCTCGTGCAGCCGCCGCCGGCAGCGTGTCACGGCATCTGTCGCTGCTGGATGTTCCCCTGCAAGGGGAGCTCAGCCCACACCTCGGTAATCTTTCCTTCCTCTCCATGCTCAAGCTCACAAACACCAGCCTCGCTGGCTCCGTCCCTCCCGAAATTGGTATGTTGCACCGGCTTAAGGTTCTGTATCTTTCCGAAAATGGCCTCACAGGCCCTATTCCAAGTGCCATAGGAAACCTAACGAGGCTTGAGGAACTTGACCTCAGCTACAATAGCCTGTCTGGGGACATCCCGCCAGGACTACTCCAGAATATGCCTAGCCTTGGGAAATTTTCTCTTGACAAGAATGAGCTAACTGGCCGCATACCTCTGTGCCTATTCAATAATACGCAATCTCTATGGTTCCTCAGCTTGATGAACAACAGCTTATCAGGTCCCGTGCCGCACAATCTAGGTTCCTTGCCCAAGTTGGAACTCTTGTACCTTGCGTACAATAACCTATCCGGTGTAGTGCCCCCAACCATCTACAACATGTCAAGGATGCAGGCGCTTTTTCTCTCCCACAACAATTTTGCAGGTCTCATTCCTAACAATCAAAGTTTTAGCCTTCCTCTACTGCAGCTCTTTGATCTCTCACAGAACAACTTTGTACGGGGTCCGATTCCGTCAGGACTCGCAGCATGCAAATACTTGAAATATCTGTATTTGTCACAAAATCATTTTGTGGACGTCGTTCCAACATGGTTGTCTCAACTACCACGTCTCACCGAACTTTCCTTGGCAAGAAATAACATTGCTGGCTCTATCCCAGCTGTTCTTAGCAATCTCACCCATCTTACTGCACTAGATATGGGAACCAATCAGCTAACAGGTCCGATTCCAAATTTTCTTGGGAATTTTTCGAAATTGTCACAACTTTTTCTGCAGAATAATCAATTCTCGGGCTCAGTACCACCAGCACTTGGGAACATTCCAGCTCTGAACCAGCTTCTTCTTGCATGGAATAATTTAGATGGTAATCTTAACTTCTTGTCTTCCCTTTCTAATTGTAGGAAACTCCAGGAACTTGACCTGGCCTTTAATTCTTTCATAGGGAGGCTCCCAGATCATATCGGGAACCTATCAGCAGAGTTAATTACGTTTACTGCAGATAATAACAAGTTAAATGGTAGGCTTCCACCATCATTGTCAAACCTAAGCCACCTTCAAACATTAGATCTTTCTATAAACCTATTCACAGGGGATATCCCAAATCCTATCGTGGTGATGCAAGAACTCGTCATGCTTGACGTCACTAACAACGACTTGTCTGGCCCTATACCAACAGAAATTGGTATGCTTAGGAGCTTACAACAATTGTATCTTCAAGGAAACAAATTATTTGGCCCTATACCCAACAGCATTGGCAACCTTAGTGTGCTAGAAGAAATAAGCTTATCCAGTAACCAGTTAAATTCATCTATACCAGCAAGCTTCTTCCACCTGGATAAACTTATCGATTTAGATCTTTCTAACAATTTCTTTGTTGGTTCACTACCGAGTGATGTTGGTGGGCTAAAACAAGTGAATTACATTGACCTCTCTTGCAACTTTTTTCGTGGAACCATCCCAGAATCATTTGCACAAATTATGATGCTCAACTTCCTAAATCTATCACATAACTCATTTGATGGACAATTCCCAGATTCTTTTCAAAAGCTTACCAACTTAGAATATTTGGATCTCTCCTTCAATAATATCTCTGGTACCATTCCCTTGTTCCTTGCCAATTTCATTGGCTTGACATCCTTGAACCTCTCTTTCAATAAGCTAGAAGGGAAGATACCAGAGGGAGGTATTTTTTCAAACATCACAGTCAATATCTTTGATTGGAAATGTTGGGCTATGTGGATCTCTCCCATCTTGGATTTTCTCCTTGTCATGAGGACTCTCACTCAAATAAAAGAGACCTTCTAATTATCCTTCTTCCAGTTGTCACTGCTACATTTGTCTCCATTATTCTTTGTGTCTACCTAATCATTAGAAGGAAAGCTAAGAGCAAGGGGGATGATGAAGCTATTGTCATTGATCCAGGCAATGCTGGAAGACAAATATTAGTTACCTACCATGAGCTCATTTCTGCCACCGATAACTTTAGTGATAACAACCTTCCTGGGCACTGGAAGTCTTGCAAAAGTTTTCAAATGCCAACTGAGGAACGGTTTGGTTGCTGCAATAAAAGTTCTAGACATGCGACTAGAACAGGCCATTAGAAGCTTTGATGCCGAGTGCCATGTGCTTCGCATGGCTCGACACCGCAACCTGATAAGAATACTAAGCACATGCTCCAACCTGGACTTCAGAGCACTCGTGCTACAGTACATGCCCAACTGGCAGCTTAGACAAGCTCCTACACTCTGAAGGTACATCAAGTAACTTGGGATTCCTGAAGAGGTTGGAGATCATGCTAGATGTGTCAATGGCGATGGAGTATCTGCACCATCAGCATTTCCAGGTTGTCCTGCATTGTGACTTGAAGCCTAGCAACGTCCTATTTGACAGCGACATGATAGCACACGTGGCAGACTTTGGCATCGCAAAATTGCTATTGGGTGACGACAGCTCCATGGTCACTGCAAGTATGCCTGGAACACTTGGGTACATGGCACCAGGTACTATCGCTAGCTTATACTATAGCTATACCTGTGAGTGGTGTGTATGATCGTTGTAGTTCCTTCTGATTACTCAACTGTTGTAATATTTGATTTTCTGATTATTGAGCAGAGTATGGATCATTTGGAAGGCATCCCGCAAGAGTGATGTGTTCAGCTTTGGAATCATGCTTCTTGAAGTCTTCACCGGAAAGAGACCCACTGATCCCATGTTCATAGGAGGTCTAAGCATCAGGGAGTGGGTTCGTCAAGCATTCCTGTCAGAGATTGTCCATGTTGTGGATGAGAAGCTCCTGCAAGGTCCTTCCTCATCTGACTGCGACCTGAAGCCCTTCTTTCCACCAATATTTGAGTTGGGTTTGCTCTGCTCAAGTGACGCACCTCACCAAAGATTAGTCGATGAGCGATGTTGTAGTGGCACTCAAGAAAGTAAAAAAAATGATTAGTATCAAATCCATGAGCAACAAGGCCTGAAGCTGCCCAGTGATCTACCTTATCTGTATATCTCTGTTCTGTTCTTTCGCTTTTGCACTAGCAGAACAGCACCAGCAGAAGCAAACTCTTGCACATCTTACCTACTTTCTCCTTAAACCCCTGTTAGTTGTTGATGCTTTCTCTTAGTTGTTGAGCACGGGAACATTTTTTTTTACGCTTACGTTGTTAAATTTAAAGAAAACAATAAAAATCTTATCCGAAGGACACGTGGATCCGGTTTTCGATGACTTGTGTAAGTCATTACGATTCACTATGGCAACCATTTTTTTTTGAGGATTTGGTAACTTTTTTTTTGTTGCGATTACGTAGTACCACTACCGGATACATGGAGCTTTTGCCGAGTGTCCAGGGGCACTCGGCGAAGCGCCAAAAACACTCGGCAAAGGGTTTGCCGAGTGTTACACTCGGCAAACGACAATCGGCAAACCCTTTTACGACAAACGCTACTTTGCCGAGTGTTTTTTGTCGGGCACTCAGCAAAGACGTTGCCGAGTGCCCAAAAACACTTGGCAAACTTTTTTTTAAAAAAAATAAAAAAAGGCACGCCGACACCATGCCGCACCACCAGCACCGCCGCCGCCACCACCATCCACGCCGCCGCCACCATCCACGCCTCGAGTTAATGCAAGTACCCAATCAGACCAAGTATGTAGGGGCACCAACCGAGGAGGTGACGATTTTACACCGTGGGACAGCGCGAGCCCCGGCCGCCCTCCTGCTCCCCGCCGACGCCGTGCTCAGCCCCAGCCCGAGCCGGCCGTGGGGCGTCGTGGAAGCGGCAGCGAAGGAGAGGGACGTCGTCGGCCGCAGCGCGTAGGAGGGCCGATGAGTGGACCCGGCGAGGGGCGGCGCCGTCCTCGCGAGCGTGGCCGTGGACTCCATCCCTTTCCACGAGTCCGTGCGAGGCGAGCAGAAGGGAGGGGCCGGATCCGGGGGCGGCGGGCCAGGAGAGTGGGGAGGGGTCGGCGCCGTCGGGAGAGAGGGAGGGGCGCCGGATCTGGGAGAGGATGGGAGGGGGCGCCGGGAGCGAGGGAGG
Organism: Miscanthus floridulus; assembly: GCF_019320115.1. NCBI lineage: Eukaryota > Viridiplantae > Streptophyta > Magnoliopsida > Poales > Poaceae > Miscanthus > Miscanthus floridulus. The sequence continues at coordinate 124,906,744 of NC_089589.1, read as the reverse complement.
GGGCGCCGACGAGGGGAGGGGGCCCGGGAGAGGAGGGGACGCCGGCGAGGGGAGGGGAGCCGGAGAGGAGGGGAGGGACGCCGGCGAGGGGAGGGGACGTCGGAGAGGAGGGGAGGAGCGTCGGCCGGGATTTGAGGGGAGGGGGCGCCGGCGAGGCGAGGGAGGGGAGGGGAGGGAGGAGGTGCGCGGTGTGCAGGGGAGGGAGGGGCGGTGTGCGCGGCAGTGCGGGAAAGGAGGAGGGAGGCGGGGTTTTATTTCCAGGAAAAAAAATTTCTTTGCCGAGTGTTGTAGATCTAGCACTCGGCAATTTTTTTTATATTTTTTCTTAAAATCTTTTTTCTAAAAAAAAGATTTTATTTCTTTGCCAAGTGTTCTAGACCTGAGCACTCGGCAAAGTTTTTTTTTCATTTTTTTTCTTCTCCTTCTTTTCCAGAAAATAGATTTTATTTCTTTGCCGAGTGTTTTTTTGACACTCGGCAAACCCTCTCTTGCCGAGTGTTTTTAGCATAGCACTCAGCAAAGAACTTAGTCGTCAAGTGCCCGAGGAAATACACTCGGCAAACATAAAAACACTCGGCAAATTTGAGGATTCCGGTAGTGTACAACGCAGATAGGCAGAAAGAGATAATTAGTTAGCACCATTTCCATTACATTGCGAATCATTCATATACTATTCCATATCGCGCGTAGATTTCACGTAGGAGAGAATGTTATTATTTACCTTCATTGATTGGGTTTGTTAAGTCTTTGAATGGTGTTGAACAACCTTATCCCTGATTTTCAATAGGCTCCATGTAGCAACGTATCTCTAAAAATACACGAAGAGAGTCATTATAATTGAAGCAAAAAAGGAAGAACACAATTCCTGAACTATAGAAACCAAGATGTGGGCTGTCTTGGCCCTAGCGCCGCCCTCACCTCGGCGTTGTTCATGAACTCGGCAGCACCGGCGAGCAGGGCCTCCAGCGACTCGTCCGCCACCGCGACGTCGAACAGCGACGCGAGCCCCGTGGCGGTGCGCAGCCACTACAGCACGCGGTACCACGCGTCCGTCGCCTCGCCCCACCGCTCCGCGACGGCCAGCGCCTCTGCCTCCGCCTGCATGACCGCGGCCTCGCGCCACTGCTTCGCGCCGATGAGGCCCGTGAAGTAGAAGACGTCGACGTGCGTGGTCACCTGCGCCACGGGGTGCACGAAGCCGTTGCCGATGACCACGCCGCGCAGGTGGATCCGCTGCTGCTCGGGAAGCGTCGGGTTGGTGGCCAGGATGAGCGCGCCGGCCGTGGGGATGGTCTTGACAGCGTAGCTCTCGCCGGTGAGGAAGAGCGGGCGGGCGTGGAAGGTGCTGCCATCCGGCTAGGCGGAGAGGAAGGACTGGAGGCTGGAGCGCGGCGAGGATGTGCTCCGCGACGACGGGCTGGGTCGTGGGGATGGCAGAGGGGGACGGCGCCGCGCTGTAGCCCGTGCCGAGCGGGCTCTCGAGGAAGAGGAGCCCGAAGCGGCGGTTCCACGCGTAGAGGTTGGGCGACAAGGGGAACGCGGAGGAGGAGGTGTTGGAGTCGCCGGACAGGGAGAAGACGTAGGGGCCGATCTGGAAGAAGTTGCTAGCGAAGGAGGATAAGCCGGGGCCGCCCTCGAGCCAGACGAGGAGCGGCGTGGAGGCCGGCGGGGTCACCGGGTCGCTGGCCTCGTAGAAGGCGTAGTAGAGAGATGCGTTGGCTACGGGGATCGGGAGGTAGCCGGACTTGGTCGGCAGGGCTTCTCTGGGGAATATGGTGGCCGCCGTGCCTGCAGACGCGGCAGTGGCGGTGAGGACGATGAGGAGGAGGGAAACCAGGAGACGAGGTGCCATTGGCATTGCCTGAATGCTTTGCACCATCAGAGAGAGAACTGGATATGTAGGTTGTGAGGTTGGCAGAAAAATCCTTGACAAAGGTGTTTTAGCCCCTACTAACAACCAGATTTTTTCCATGCTACTCCTCCTTCGTCAGCAACTTCTTCCAGATCGGCCCCTACGTCTTCCCCATCGCCACCGGCAGCGCCAGCAGCTCCAACGACATCCTCCTCCGCTTCCGCGTTCCCCTTGTCGCCCAACCCCTACGCGTGGAACCGCCGCTTCGGGTTCCTCTTCCTCGAGAGCCCGCTCGGCACGCGCTACAGCCCAGCGTCGTCACCCTCCGCCATCCCCACGTCCCAGCCCGTCGTCGCGGAGCACGTCCTCGCGGCGCTCCGGTCCTTCCTCTCGTCCCAGTCGCCGTCCTTCCGCGCCCGCCCGCTCTTCCTCACCGGCGAGAGCTACGCCGGCAAGACCATCCCCACGGTCGGCGCGCTCATCCTGGCCACCAACCCGGCTCTCCCCCAACGACAGAGGATCAACCTGCGCGGCGTGGCCATCGGCAACGGCTTCGTGCACCCCGTGGCGCAGGTGACGACGCACGTCAACGTCCTCTACTCCGCGGGCCTCATCGGCGCGAAGCAGCGGCGTGAAGCCGAGGCGCTGCAGGCGGAGGCGGTGGCGCTGGCCGTCGCGGAGCGGTGGCGCGAGGCGGCGGACGCGCGCGAGCGCGTGCTGTCGTGGCTGAGAAACGCCACGGGGCTATCCTCTCTGTTCGACGTGGCGGTGGACACGCCCCGGGAGGTGCGGGCGGAGCTCGGCGCCCGGGGCGACGCGCCGTGGGTGCTCAGCAGCCCGGATGTGGAGGCGGCGCTGCACGACGACGAGATGAGGAGCGCCAAGCCGGACGTGGAGGCGCTGCTGCGGGGGCCGGCGCCGTCCACGCGCGTGCTGCTGTACGAGGGCATCCGCGACGCGCAGGACGGGGTGGTGTCCGTGGAGGCGTGGCTGCGGGAGCTGGACTCGGACGGGCTCGCCAGGATGCCCCCCCGCGCCGTGTGGCGGAGGAGAACCGGCAGCGGCGGCGGGCTAGGACAGAAGCTCGCCGGGTACGTGCAGAAGCATGGCGCGCTCGTGCACGTCGTCATGTACGAGGCGGGGCACTTGGTGCCGGCGGCGCAGCCACGGGCGGCACAGGAGATGATCGAGGACTGGGTGTTCGACAAAGGCCTGTTCGGCACGGCGAGCACATAGACCATCTGATTTGTTGCGAGAGAAAAACACCGTTCTCACTGAAAAAACAAGCCGAAAAGTACAGATTATAAGAGAAGTGAACGGAGCTATATAAAAAATAATTATCACTCAATGGAGCTACATAAACACAAAAAATGTTATGTATAATATGCCCAAATTTTTGATAGATCTTTTTTTGTGAACCTGCTCATTCGCACGTGTTTCATTGTGAGGTACGGAGTTGCAAAATACAACTGACAGCCACAAGACGAACACATGAAAAGCATGCCACATAAGGTCCGCGAGTAATAACAAAAGTCAATTTTAAGCCGATTGTCTGGGCCACAATCCATACACGAGGAAGAGTATATTGTTCTCCCTTCATATGACATTTCATATCTTTGGATAGCATGGTATGAAACATACAATGGAAATGTTGTTTTTTGTAAACTCTATCTTATTATCGTTATTTCAGTGCCATCTTCAGCTCATTCCGCCACCTACTGCCATGGATGGTACCTGGAGGCTCTCATGCCTGTAGCATCCGGTTTTAAGAACAAAATCAGATACGCATCATATGTGAGCCTAGGACGTCAAATCTCACGTATAGCTATAAATAAGGGTAATATCAATAGACAATGCTCAATATATAACGTACTTAGTATAAAGAATATAACCTTAGACAGCAAACAGCGGAAAGACAACTACGATCTTTGGGTGAAGACTCCGATCCACAGGGACAACTGACTGGTTGATCACAAGCCTAACTCATTCAGACTAGCAATATGGTACCCATCCAAGATTTTTATTCAAATAATTGAAAAATAAAGCAAGCGTAAGTATATGTCGTACTCAACAAATATAACATGGGGTTCATGAGACTCAAAAGGCTGACACTGGTTTAACTGCGATTAGCTTTTAATAAGTCATCTTTTAGCAATTGAGTGGCAACAAGTTTATTCACAAGCCCACATAAACACATGATCATGTAAACATGAATAGTGAACAACATAAACAGTAATCATTAGTGTGCATCTTCATCATCAGTATCATCATCTTTAACCATTAGTGATCATCTATTCCGTAAATGTTCCAAGGCCGCTCGTGACCATGAGCACGGCTGATATACTAGTTTTACACTTTGCAGAGGTTGTACACTTTCACTGTGAGTCGTGGTTTATCCTTTCGCCTGAGGTAGCTAATCTCTTGACCCACTTTCAAAGAAGGTCGACAGGGTTCACTATGAAGCTTTTCAAAGGTTCGTCTAACAAGTTAGAGTCATTAGATTCACTCGGCAAACAGATGTAGAGCCCTTCTTCCCAATGGCACAATGACGTGCATCCTATGCACAAGGGGACAGAGGCCGCACTATACTCGATTCGGCAAGCCATTCTTACGCCAATAAAGGTAACCTCTAACAAGCTAGAAAATATCCTCATACTGAGCTAAAGCCAGAGCCATGTAGCCCTCACAGCTGTACTGTAAGTTCTGGATGATCACTTATAGATAAGTCCTTAGGGAGAGGAATCTAAAGCACCATAAAAACAGCCCAATGCTCTAGCCCCGTTGTTTCATGTTGCTAAAAAGCATCTTTCAATGTTTATTGTATATTTCAATAGTCAAGTTACAAGATCATGGTTGTAGTTGAGCACTAGCATCAACCTACCCAATGCAATACCCCATAGGTATCAAGGTACAAAGTAACAAAGTACTAGAAAATCCTTAGTGATAATCAAGGTAGACACATGCAGCATGAATTAAATGATTAAAGGTGTATAGAACAACAAGGAAGATCCCATGCTATACTTGCCTTAAACTCTGATCCTTCTTTAAGTCCAAAACTTCAATGAATTGCTTCTGGATTCACCGCGTATAGCTCATCGACTGGATATGATCATAAAGCACCACACAAACATCCATGCAATCATACACGAAGCAAACAATAGATCTAAATTAGAACAGTATACCAAACATAAAATCAAGATGAAAAGTTTGTAAAACGAATCTACGTCTCACTACGAACACACAGGCGTGAAAAGCACGCTAATCGGAGCTACGGTGAAAAAGATACATCTACCGATAGATTTGCTTAATACGTGGAAAAGAAAACTACATGCTTTATTTATTTTAACTATATAAATTCATATGTATAAGATATTTTATAAATAATATAAATTGAATTAAGTCAAATTTAGATTTGAATTATAAAACTAAGGTAAAACAAATCATATTTTCTTTATAAAATCTAGATGCATAATTATTATTCAAATTAGAGTTTAACCCATGAAATTCTAGAAATAGTGACATGATAAACATTGTTACTAACGCGTAGATCTCGTTGCAATGAATCTAGCACAACTTAAACAGGTCAAATCAGAGCTAAAACATAGAAGATATGAATTAAACAAGATTTTCTTTAATAAAATAATAGATTAAATCTAACCTCGAATTTTAAAAATTGAAAACATATCTAACAGTAGTAGTATGAACATGTAGATTATGGAATTACGAACCTAACGCAAGTTGAACGGATCAAATCGGAGTTAAAACAAAGAAAATATGGCCTAATGAAGATAGTGGTAATTTTATAAATATTTTAAAATCAATTTTGTGTTAAAAATAATTAAAAGCCGAGTTAAAGCAGTCCTATGGACCTGGCGTCATTTTTGGAAAAGCACATGGGCTGAAACAGAAAAATCTAAGGGCATATGTTGAATTGTTTTCAACGGAGGGTGGACTGCGGGTTGATTAGAGGAAACTGAAGGGTCTCTTTTGTAAAACGTCCGGAGCTGGCAGGGTTGACTCGGTTGTTGTCCACGTGGATGACGCGTGGCAGAAGGGGACTAGGGCACGCTGGTAGGCTAGCGGTGGACTGGCTGAGGTGTCACCGTGGGCAGGGTTCATGGGTCTACGGTGCACAGATTATGAATCGAAGGGGTATGCTCTAATAGAGATCGTCCAATCGAGATCAGACGGATGGGCCAGCTTAGGGATGAGTCCGGCGCCTGAACAGGGAGCGCGCGGTGGCTGCCATTGCCGGCATCGAGACTCTCGCCGGTGTTCACAGAAAAACGCCTACGAGCCATGCTACAGCACGGGGAAGGCACCGAGAGAGAGAGAGAGAGAGCGGAGCACGGCGAACTCACCTAGGAAGTTATCATCGACAGTGAGGCACGGAAGGGCACGGGTCACGGCAGAACAGATGGCGACGGGGCGCTAGGGTTCCACGGTGGTGGTGTGGCTTGAGGCGAGGCAGCGCGAGCTAGGGTTCGGTAGGGAGGCAGCGGAGTGCGGGGGCTCGGTATTTAAGAAGGCAGTCACGTAGGGCGGACGCTACCGAGAGATGTCGTGGCCGGGGCGGACTTGGATACCACAGAGTCCGCGTCGAACACGAACTGGAGGATAGGGACAGAGCTGACAGGCGGGCCCGGGTGGTCGGCGACAGAGGAAGATGACGATGTGCTCGCAATCTTTTTAAATTTTTATCATGGCACCCACATGCGATATCTTGACTTGTCGACAAGTTTCATGAATTTCAGACTCCGTTTTCATTTAATAGAATTTAAAAACTATTTGCTCACAAGTTCGTGGTCATGTCTCGACGTGAAGATGTGTGAAATTTTTGGTCTGTTTCTAGATACGGCCTCAACTAACACTTACTAACATGAATATCATTTTTGCATTCATGAATTGCCATTATTCGACACACTTGTAGTTCAAATTTGCATTTGTCGAAAAAATTCAAAGAAATTAAATAAACTAAAGAAATATAGCAAAATTTCATAAAATTATGCCAACTTTCAACATGTAGTCTCATTTTATGTAGGGAGGCTCGATAAAAAGTTTGAAGACCAAAATTGAAAAAAAATAAATAAGTTTGCCTAGTGTGCCAGCTAGACACTAGGCAAACTGGCCTCTTTGCCTAGTGTCTCATGGAAGACACTAGGCAAACTTATTTTTTATAGTGTTTACCTAGTGTTGGGTTATCGACACTCGGCAAAGTTAATTTTCAGTTTATATTGTTTGAGTGTTTTTTTATTTTAAAAAAAAAATCATAGTTCAAAAACATTCATATTTGCCCAGTGTCAGATCTAGGACATTAGGCAAATCAGTAGAAGACCGGTATTACCGGTAGGTCAGTTTTGAGCAAAAACACTGGGTACGAACTACCGGATGTCAGCCGGTACTACCGGTCATACCGGTACTACCGGTCAAACAGCGGTAGTACCGCTAGGTCATTTTTCCACTGTTTTGTGAAGATCGGAAGTACTGGTACTTACAACTGGTACTACCGGAGACACTTCGAAGAAACCCAGCAGTGAGGTGTGCCAGGTATTTACTCTATTTTTATAAATAAATTTTGCAGTTGAATTTTTTTTTGCCTAGTGTTAGATCCTGGACACTAGACAAAGCAGGATATTCAACACTTAACTTATCCTTTCACCCGAACCCGAACCCCAGGCCCAGAGCGCGCGAGCTCTTTCAGCGAAAAAACTTTTGTTTTGGTTTTGGAAGCTAACGCAAACATGAAACCGTACGCCTGGATAGCTGCTGCTATTCACACCAGGTGACTCGGTCACATGACCCGTTGGCCCAATCCATCCAACACAGGCGCATAGCCCCACCAGGCATCACATGTCTTCCACCCGCAACCCCATCCCACGATCCCATTGCCAAATCCCGCACCAAGCACTGCAAGCGGCGAGCGCTAACCCTAGCGTTGCGAGGAGAAATCCGTCTATGGCGGCGTCGCCGAGAGCGGACGTCGCGGCGGCTGCGGCACGAGGGCTTCGCGACAGCGGCGTCGCCGAGAGCGGACGTCGCGGCGCTGCGGCACGAGGGCTTCACGACGGCGGCAGCGGCTTCGCAATTGCCTCGCGCGGAGGCAGTGCAGGTAGGGGCGCGGGCCTTCCGCAGCGATGGTGCGAAGCACGGGGCCGCCCCCTCACTCTCGCGCCCCAGCACCCTGGTGTCCGGATCTGCAACGGTGAGCACTCAAGCCCACGGCGGCATCTCAGGTCTGCCATTCACGTACACCCAGCGCCAGGTACTAGTCCCAATCCGAGTACCCCGTCCCATCTCCATCCCCAGATGGATTTGATTTGTCTCTTGTCACCCTAGATAGCTGCATTGTAGTTCACAAACACTAGTATTACTATGAGTTACAGGTGTTGTATCTGAATGTTAACTTCAATTCGTAGTAAGCAAATTCAATTGGTAGAGCAAACTTGAAGAAGCCACAAATATGCTTAACTCCAGTATGCGATGCTGGATTTTCGGATTTTTCTTTCCTTATTTGTTTAGCATTTCAGGACGTATATTATATGCTTAACTCCTGCAAATTTAGCTATTCTCATTCTATGCCATTGCCTGTCCAAAGCTCCATGGCATCTTGTTAATAAAAAAAGGAACCTGGAATTTGCATGTGTAGCACCTGATCAATTCTTTGGTCATTGTAGCTCTGGTTCAACAGTAATACTTGTCTTTGTCAAGTCATTCCAGGTAGTGGATGCAGTATGCTTGATACAAACTACTTATGTTTCTTGACGCAAAAAGCAATAGGTTGATTTTATTTGGGGCTGCTCATAGTTAGTCTGACATTATTTTTGCCTCTACATCAGGTGAACCTGGTAGTAGTTGCGATGGTTCAGATTATACATAATTACACCTATATTATTTACAGGCTGCAGGTATTATTTACAGCCTACAAATTATTGGTCTACAACACAGAAATTTAAGATAGGAATTGTAATCTGGAGACTACAACAGAGAAAAATTAAGAATACACATTCCATGCAAACTTCTGTACAAAAGAAGGAACTCTGTGTTACTTGCTTGCTGCCAGTAGTTTGGATACGTGTATATACTAATTCGATAATGGTAACTGAAGATGTGTTGCTCTTCTGCCGGATTGGCAGCAAGATATCGTGATTCAGTCCGAGCAATTACTGTGTTATGATCTGGACCATAAGGAGGACCTCGTCGCCTACCTCGTTCCCGATGCAAGCCCAAGGAAAACTGGAGGTCAGAAGATTCCATATGCTCCTTTTTAAAAAAAAAAATTGGTTCCTCTCCTATTAGTACCCGTAGTGGAATGTTTGATGTGGAAGCGTAATTCTTTTGGTTGTTTGATACATGTGATTCGTTTTTATAGCCAACAACGCCTATCTAGTTCTAAAATTGAAGTTACTTTCAAGTGCTCGTGTGAGTGGCTAACATTTGAGATGGATTAGCGCTTTGTAATGATGAGCTGTGAGCAGGCTCAGTGTGTATGTACTAGATGATTTCATTAGTATGTTCACTTGGTCACCATTTTATCTTCTTAGAGTGTTCAAGTTATTTGAGCATCGATATTATTTCTTTAACCTTGTAAACTTAATAACTTATAATGGTTGAACTTGTATTTTTTCTGGACTAGTTAATTTGAGCTAAGATAAAGCTTTTGCCATTATTTCTTATGTTACCAATCGTTTTTTGGTTAAAGTTGTAGGTGCTGATATATTTTCTACAATTTCAGTTAAAGTTAGTGAAGTTTTCCTTAGAGATGGAGCCAGAGTATTATCTTTTGGGTGGACCTGCTAGTTATTTAAAAGATGGACTTGTTTCAGCTTGTGGTCTACTGTTCTGTAGTCCAGGAACATACTCTATGATTTTCCATTGTCAACTGAACTGACTTGGTTGCTCATTCAGAACAAACACTTATTCTTAATGGTTGTATGTTGCTCATTTGACTGCAATTAATATTGTACTTATGAAAGGATTAATGCACTGTCTTGATTCACAGCTAGACACAAGGCTAACCCATTTGTCTAGTAATGTCACTAGGAAGTAGGAACCTGTGATCTGTACATAAAACTTTGCTTCATGTACTAGACAGGCATGATCACAATTTGCCAGTGCCGGTTGGTTGTTCTATACTGCAACATCATTGATCTATTAATTGATGATACTTTATCGAACTAGAAGAACTATAACTGGCTTCTCTGTTTTTTACTTATGATATCTGACCAATTAGCATATTGGCTTCTCTTTTTTTCATGTCAGCACATATTGGCTTCTTTTTTTTTAATATAATGTGCCATTATATTAAAGTAAGATACCAATTTGCCTGTGCTTTCTGTTCACCGAGCAGTTAGTTTGGGTGGTTAGACCAAGGCTCTTTGTAAGCTTATTATGTCTTGTGCATATCTCCTATCTACGTCCATGGAAGAACAAGGCATCAGAGTTTTAGCTAGAATGGACATGCCTTGTGCAAATTAGCTAGAATGGACATGCCTGGTGTGTTAGCTGTTACTCTGCATTGTTTGAACGAGTTGTTTCGGACTCCTAAAACTAGTGCCTGGTGTGTTAGCTAGAATGGACTTGCATTCGTGGACATATCCATATAGCTGTTTTCAGTATATGCTTATTATGAAGACTAATTTGGCCATATATCTTCTAGTTTCTTTCTTGCTTTTTTCTCATATAGCTGTTTTCTCTGCATTTATGCAGGTCACAGCTCTGTATAGAACGAACTGATTTCTCAGTAAGACGGGAGCTATCAGCGAGGCAGATTTCTCTGTATAGATCTTGCCTGTTCCTATTCGCATTTGTTAATGTCAACGAACTCCAGGTAATTTCTGTTTTATTCGTTGCTTATTGATTTTTACATACCTTTGCCTTACTTTAACATTGGGGGTCAAATGTTGTAGGCCCAACTGCTAGAAGAAAGGAGGCTTCGCGAGGAGATGGAAGCGAGGGCGGTGGAAGAGCGGGAGGCCCAACGACAGAGGATAGAGGAGCTGGTGGGGTTCGTGTCCACTCTTGGCGCCGCTATGGGGCGGACCATGCCAGCTAGCCTAGTCTTGCCACTTCCTCAAGCAGCTACTCCTGTGAGTACCACTATATTACTTATTATGTTCCAACTTGACATAGGGCACACTAGAAAAAATATGCAATCTCAAACATACAATATGGTGTTGGTGGTGACGGCGGTTGTTGTTGTGGTGTGGTGGTGGCAGTTGTGGTGTTCGGGTGGTGGTGGTGTTGGTGGCGGTGTATTGATATGTATGTTCTTGACGGTCATCGTGCCGTTTGTTTTCTTGCAGTGGTTGGAAACCTCTCCGTGCAGGGGAGGTTCTATCGAAATTTTTTATTGACGGTATCCTTTTCATTTTTTTCAGCATCAATCGGGCGTGGCATCGAATCAAATTGGAGGGTCGCCGGCTTCACAGATTGGAGCGTCGCCGGCACCACAGCTTGAGCCGAATCAAGTGGAAGGGTCGCCGGCTTCACAGATTGGAGCGTCGCCGGCACCACAGCTTGAGCCGAATCAAGTGGAAGGGTCGCCTGGAGCATCAAACCACGGGCCTCTTCACCCTTGACAATCGTCGTGATCAGCTTGTTGTGAACTTTGTTAAGAAATTTGGTTGTGCACTTATGAACTTGTGAACTTGTGGCACATTTGGACTTTTGGTATGAACATGTGATATATGTGAACATGTGGTTCTTATTTATGATTCATGTGATATATTTGTGGTGTTTGAATATGATTTATATTTGTGTCGCAAATGGAATAATCAAAAAAAAATTCAGCTTCTGGTTACTTTGCCTAGTGTCAGGGGTCTGACACTAGGCAAAGGGGCCACACGTGGCACACCTGGGATCAGGCTTTGCCTAGTGTTAGGAAACTGACACTAGGCAAAGTAGGCAGTTTGCCTAAGGCTTTGCCTAGTGTTAGGAAACTGACACTAGGCAAAGTAGGCAGTTTGCCTAGTGCCGGTGGCATGACACTAGGCAAAGCTTGGCATATTTGTCTAGTGTAGGCGGCCTGACACTAGGCAAAGCTTGACATATTTGCCTAGTGTCGGACGCCTGGCACTAGGCAAACTTTGTATACTTTGCCGAGTGTCAGACCTCCGACACTAGGCAAAACGTCCGTTATGATTTCCATCGTTAGTGGAATACTTTTGCCGAGTGGTGTCCTTGACACTAGGCAAACACTTTGCCGAGTGTCCGAGGTTTGACACTCGGCAAAGTGCTCTTTGCCTAGTCCACCTCTGCCGACCTTGTTTGCCTAGTGTGACACTAGGCAAACTGTTTGCCTAGTGTTTTTGGGCCTTTGCCTAGTGCCTGCGGCACTAGGCAAATCGCGTGATTCCTGTAGTGCAATGTTTGATTTGGTGGGATTTCTCTCTCGAAAAGTTAAATTAGGATATTGAGTGATGAAAAATTAAAATATTAACGTTAAAATGATGTGAAAACAAATTTCCTGTCCAAAACCAATAGTTTTAATAATTTTAATTAAATACTACATTTTTGCATTAACGAAATAATAAATATTAGTTACATTATGTTTTATAATTATAACAAAAAATAAAAAAAGTTAGGTTATAGATTTTTCCTATGTGCAATAAAGAAAAAGAAAATCCATATTTTTAACAAAATAATTTTATGCCTTTTATTTAATTTACTTTGTATTTAACAAGAAAATCCATATTTCTATTAAAAAATTTGCTCAAAATAGGCGGGAAACGAAACTGCAGCCCACCTTTACTCCCGGGTGGGAAGCCCACCCTTGAGTAAAGGTTGGCTGCAGTTTCGTGGCCCACAAAAAAAAACCTTTGCTCCCGGTGCGTGTTACCAACCGGGAGTAAAGGTATATACCTTTACTCCCGGTTGGTAACACGCACAGGGAGTAAAGGGACCTTTACTTCCGGTTGGTAACACGCACCGGGAGTAAAGGACCTTTACTCCCGGCTGGTGGCTGGCACCGGGAGTAAATCTCCCTGGTATATAAGCGCCAGTGCCTGGCACAGATCGATCCCCTCCTCTTCTTCCTCGTCGAACAGCCGCCCTTTCTCTCTTCTTCCTCGCGCCGCAGCCGATTCGTCTTCGCCTGCGCATCAGCCCGCCGCCGTGACACCGGAGCCCGCGCCTCGCCTCGTGCGGCCCTCCACCACGCGCGCCCGTGCGGCCCTCCACCGCCGATGACCTCGCGCCGACGACCTCGTTCGGCCCTCCACCGCGCACGCCCGTGCGGCCCTCCACCGCACCCGCCCGAGGTGAGTTCTCTTGGCTTTCTCTCTCCTAGTGCCTAGGGTTTCGCCATTCAGCGGCCAGTCGCAGTATGGGCATGGCGGGGTCGCATGGCCGGCCATGGCGAGGATGATGGCGCGGTGCCGTGGCTTGCTTGTGGCTATGGAGTTTCGCAATTTTTTTTTATTTTTTTGCCGGTTTGCAATGCTATATATTGACGTTTGTACTGTGTTTTGCAAAAAGAAAAAAAACATGTGGACATGCATGCATGATATATAATATACTCCTTTTGATCAGAGCCTCGGCCCGACACGCGGGCCACACCCTCTAGCGCATTGACCGCAGCCCCGGCCTAGGCCGTTCCGCGCCGACGACGCCCTCCACCGCACCGACACCGCCCCGGCCCACCTCACGTCGTCGTCGTCAACACGCCGGCCCGCCTCACGTCGTTGTCATCAGCACACCGGCCACCGCGCCGACACATATATATACGTCATTTGTATTCATATGCATATATATACGTCGCGGAGCACCACCGCCCTTGTTCGCCCATGCGTTTCTATGTATACGGCGGAGCACCGCCGCCCTCGTTCACCCATGTGTACAAACATATATACGGCGGAGTGGAGCACCGCCACTTGTCACACCGCCCTCTCTCACGGCCTAGTCGATCAACATTCATATTATCGTTATCGTTAACGCTAAACAATCACACTAGGGCGAATTGCATCGGTGACTAGGGCAAACCGCGTTGTTGATGTCACCAACATGGTTCGCCCTAGTCACCGACGCAATTCACCCTCGGCCGTTTATGTATAGCCCTAATTCGCCCTAATACGGACGCAGTTCGCCCTAGTGTGGCGAATTGCGTCCGTGATCGAGGGGCAAGATTTAATAATGCATATTATTCGTAGATTTTAGCATGTAAGCAAAGATTTGACGTACTATATATTGGTTTTGTTTTTTGAAGCTAGATGGCCGACCCGAGAAACATGGATGAGGAGGAGTTGATGATGAATTTGATCAACACTGGCACTCAAGTTGCCGGCAATGATGGTGCTAAAAATAACGTGCAAGAGGATGCAGATGACGGGAGTCAGTACTTAGCTCTTGAACAAAATGAGCAACAACATATTGGCCAAGTATATATTTTTTATTATTAGCTATTTATATTATCATATGTCTTATGTGTGCTCATGACATTAAAAATAATGTTTATGTTTTGTAGCCCTCTGGATCGACATCAACAACTACAACGAAGAGTAAAAATGTTCGAGGTCCCAAAAAGCCATTGGAGGGCCGCTTCATCATCTCGGAGTTCAATGTGGATACAGGCGAACCGGGGGGGGGGGGGCAAATAAAACGAAATTCGTGCACCACTGTGGTTAACTTGTACGGGACCGGCTCCCGATCAGTACCCGCGAATGGAAGAAGAAGACCAATGCTCCTCATATCAGTTTTGTCTCCGATCGTGACAAGACGTTAATTTGGAATGATGTCTTGGAACATTTCACGCTCCAAACAGATGGTTATGATGATATAATAGATGGTGATGAATTGAAGGAGCAAGTTAGGGATTGGGCAATGAAGAAGATGGCCACCCAGTTTTAGACTTGGAAGAAACACCTAACACGACGTATGTCAAGAAGAACATAGCACCAGATTTCACTGTCCTAGGTCTGATCTCAAAGCAGAGGCCCTATTGGGATGAGTTTGTACAGTACAAGACGTTGGAAGAGGGTGTGAGTCGGGTGATAAAGAACCAACGTAATGCCCAACAGAAAACATACCACCATAACTTGGGATCAGGTGGCTACCCGACTGCCATTAAGAAGTGGAACAAAATGGAAGCAGACCTTCTTACCAAGGGTATCACACCAGAATCACTCGAGTGGGGAGAGCGTGCAAAGAATTGGTTTTTCGCTCATGGGGGAACACTGGACCAGGAGATAGGGAAGTGCGTTTATGGCGCAAGACTGCAAGAAGCAGCAGAAAGATTGTTTTATGCTTAGAGAGCTACTGCTAGTGGTGCGTTCAGGCCCAACAGAGAGAAGGATGAACTGACATACGCCATTGGGACTATTGAACATGGTGGCCGAACTAGAGGCAAAGGAAGTGTCTCGTGGGAGCATGGATTCCCTTAGGACAGACCTTCCTACAGAAGCCACCAGAGAAAGAAGGAAGAAGAGGCACAATGGCTCCAGAGGTTGGAGGAAGCGGTGCGTGAAGCACATGAGCGGGAAAAAACCTTGAAGCGAGAATGCAGGAGGAAATCAGAAGGCAAGTGCAAATAGCAGTGAGTGCAAGCAAGCAGGCATCAGTGCTAGGAATCAACATTAGCCAATCTGTTCAGTTGAAAAGCAGCTACGCTTCCATGGAGATACCAAATCAAGGGGACACAGGACTGCGCTTCCCTATGGATGACGTCACTGAACCTTGTACATCATGTGAGCTACACATTCTGAAGGGGAATTCCACAATCAAGGTGGCTATTGGTCTTGTTAATCCTATCAACCGAACCAAGACACCAAGGATTCATGGGAATATAATCCAAGAAGGATATGCTACCATCTCGGTAGATAAAGCTGAAAAAGGTTTTAGTGATTTGCCTCTTGACATTCCTAGAGGTGATGGCGAGAAGACTCTAGGAGAAGCAGAGAAGACATTCATTCTATGGCGCAAGCGCTACATCATCATTCCCGGGATGTCGCCTCCACCTCCTCCTGAACTACCTCACCATAGGTGCGGATGAAAACACTACATCATTAATTTATATTGGCTTAAATAATTAATAATCTGCTCATAATAATATGTCATTCCTTTTTTTTTGTAGCAGATCCTCCCCAACCTAAATCCAATTGTTCAATCGCCAGATCATCATAGTGCTCTGTACGATGACAATGTGTTGGAAGGCGAGGTTGCATCCACACCATCTCCAAGGAGGTCTCCAACGCCGCAGCCGCCACCTCCAAGGAGGTCTCCAACGCCGCTGCCACCACCTCCAAGAAGGTCTCCAACGCCTCCCCCACCCTCGCCTACCAAGAAGCCAAGTACTAGCAAGAGGCCAGCCCCGCAAACGAAGAACCATTCCCCGCCGGCAAAGAAAGCCACCATGAAACCAAGGGCTATTCCCAAAATAATATCTGAAGAGAAGGAAGAAGTAACTGATGCATATAAAAAAGATATGTCCAGATTCTATGACAAACTTAAAAAGGATCAAGAAGCAAGGAGAAACCCAGAGAAATCGTACTTCTTCGTAGCTCTAGATATTCTAAGAAAAAAGGTGGCTTCTTACCAGCAACAACAGCGGGAATCTCGTAAGCCGTCCAAATCAACGTTAACGGACTATGACCGCACTCTCACCAAGTCAATTGAGGCGGCATAGAAAAAGAAGCAGGTAGGGAAAGGAGTTGCACAACTCGGACAACAATCGCTCCAATCAGTCCCCCCGCTAGTTGTTGGTAATGAATATGGTTCGAATTTAGGATTAATGCATCAGGCAAACATACCTCCGGATATCGATTTGGATCACCTTGGTGAATTTATTGAAAAGACTGGTCTCGACCTTTACCAGATGTTTGGTGATGGAAACATTGAGAGTGCGGCGGAGGTTGATATTTGGAAGAAAAAATTTGTACTAGGCCAGAGTCTATACAACCCTCAAGCCTTAGGTGATCTGGGGACGCAAATGTACCTGCTAAACAAGTGGTACATGTAGGCGTCTACCGGTGGAGACTTCTGCGTTGGTGTCAGAATTAGAGACGAACATTGGTTCCGTGGCGATGATGTTATGTATGTTGACTTTGCAGAATTTCATCAACTATGACACCTGACCTCTCTGGACAAAGTTATCATTAGCTGCTATTGCATGTAAGTAATAATTCTTTCGATCTATTATTAAACTCATCATATGTGTGTATATGCATATAAATTATCCTAACAAGTACTATATATATGCAGATTTACAATGACAGAGCGCAGAAAGGAAGGCTGCAATGAAATTGGTTTTGTTGATCCCCATATAGTATTCAAAGACCCAGTTACTCCAAAGCCTAATTGGAAGTCTGAGTTAGAGAGTAACCTCATGAACTTCTTAGTGAACCAAATGCTATAAGAAGGATATACTCTTTCCCTACAACTTTAAGTGAGTGTTAATAATGTCGATCATCCTTAATGGCTCACACTAGTAGAGAACAGACCTTTGATCCTCGGTCAAAATGGGCTCTAGTCCCGGGATTTTTTGCGCCCGGGACTAGAGATACCTTTAGTCCCGGTTGGTGGATCCAACCGGGACTAAAGGTCCCTGCCCAACGGCTACTGCGCCAGACAGAGGTGGCAGGGACCTTTAGTCCCGGTTGGAGCCACCAACCGGGACTAAAGGTATACTTTTACTCCCGGTTGGTGGCTCCAACCGGGAGTAAAGGTCTACTCCCGGGCCGTGGCTGCGCCCGGGGTTGGAAAGTTACCTTTAGTCCCGGTTGGATCCATCAACCGGGACTAAATGTTCTCCCTTTATAAATCGGCCGTCTCCTCCTTCCTCCCCGAGCCCGAGCTCAGCACATTTTGAAGCTCACTGCAGTAGTGTTCTTGCTTCCTCCCTCCCTCCATTGTTCCTCCATCCATTCTTCGATTCCTCCGTCGATTTCTTCGATTCCTCCGTCGATTCTTCAGTTGTAAAGGTTACCAATCTCATACTCTCATTTTTTACCATTTTCTTATGCCATTTTGTTCACTATATATATTTATGGTTCTTTATTGTGGTTTTTTTCATTTGTAAGCAATTTGAGCTCAAAATCACTTCAAGCTTGCATATTTACATGAAAGAAGGTTAAAGTATATATAAATATAAAGTTAGAAAATAGTTAGAAAATTATAGTAAATCCTTACTAGTTGAACTTGCGAACCGTGTTCAGGTCGGCGAGGATGTTCTCTGCCGAGCGGTAACGGACGTCAAGGAGGAGCTTTGATTCTACGAGGGAGAGCGACAACGGTCGTGGAAGACCGTGATCCCTTCCTCGTAGAATCGGAGCTCTTCCTTGACCAAGTACGGTGCCGTCCGGTGGAGAAATGCTCACCGAGCTGATCACGTAAGCAAGGTCAACTAGTACGGATGGTTATTTATTCACATGTCCCGATATTGTCCCAGTAGTCTGTCAATCACCGTACCTAAACGTAGTATATATAAATATAAAGTTAGAAAATAGTTAGAAAATTATAGCAAATCCTTACTAGTTGAACTTGCGGACCGTGTTCAGGTCGGCGAGGATGTTCTCTGCCGAGCGGTAACGGACGTCAAGGAGGAGCTTTGATTCTACGAGGGAGAGCGACAACGGTCGTGGAAGACCGTGTTCCCTTCCTCGTAGAATCGGAGCTCTTCCTTGACCAAGTACGGTGCCGTCCGGTGGAGACATGCTCGCCGAGCTGATCACGTAAGCAAGGTCAACTAGTACGGATGGTTATTTATTCACATGTCCCGATATCGTCGCAGTAGTCTGTCAATCACCGTACCTAAACGTAGTATATATAAATAAAAACTTAGAAAATAGTTAGAAAATTATAGAAAATCCGTACTAGTTGAACTTGCGGACCGTGTTCAGCTCGGCAAGCATGTTCTCTGTCGAGCGGTAACGGACATCAAGGAGGAGCTTTGATTCTATGAGGGAGAGCGACAACGGTCGTGGGAGACCGTGTTCCCTTCCTCGTAGAATCGGAGCTCTTCCTTGACCAAGTACGGTGCCGTCCGGTGGAGAAATGCTCGCCGAGATGATCACGTAAGCAAGTTCAACTAGTACGGATGGTTATTTATTCACATGTCCCGATATCGTCGCAGTAGTCTGTCAATTACCGTACTTTTTATTTTAACTTTTTATGAAATGAAAAACTTAGAAAATAGTTAGAAAATTATAGAAAATCCGTACTAGTTGAACTAGTGGACCGTGTTCATTTCGGCGAGCATGTTCTTTGCCGAGCGGTAACGGACGTCAAGGAGGAGCTTTGATTCTACGAGGGAGAGCGGCAACGGTCGTGGAAGACCGTTTTCCCTTCCTCGTAGAATTGGAGCTCTTCCGAGGCCAAGTACGGTGCCGTCCGGTGGAGAAATGCTCGCCGAGATGATCACGTAAGCAAGGTCAACTAGTACGGATGATTATTTGTTCACACGTCCCGATATCGTCGTAGTAGTCTGTTATGTGTGTACATTCCCATTCTTCTGTTAATTTGCGGAAATATCATATGAATTACTTACCTGCCGCAGTAAAAGACGAGAACACAATGACCATTAAAAATATCATTGTTTAGAGATCTAGATAATTTTATAGTTTGTTAATTTTATTTGTTTATAAAAGGAGAAATTTATAGTGTATTAAAAAATGAGTATAGAGAGTAGATGGCAACTGCTTCCGGGTCCTCGGCCTCTCATGGGTTTCCAAAGCGACTTAGGCCGGGCCTTCCTCTCATTCCATGCGGCAAGTGTCGTGATGAGACGAAGATTGTGATGGAGTACCGAGTGAAGAAGGAGGGTCCCAACAAGGATCGTATCTTCTACAAGTGTCCGGATCGCAATGTGAGTTATTTTATCATATTTAATGATTATGGTTAGTTTATACCTATTTTCATGATGGTTGTGATTAAAGTTCTAATTTTTTGTTTTAATTTCAGTGGGATGGCAGTGGACGATGTTCAGGCTTCTACTGGGAGGAAGAGTATGTTGAACTCGTGCAAAAATATCTTGCACAACAGGCAGATACGGCGGCTAATGAGGCAGTGATCCAGCCGAAGAAGCCCAAAGATGTTGCACAATCGGGGGATCTGTCTGTTTTAGTTGAGATTGGTCGCGAAATCCTTGTGCTCCTGAAATGTATTTTAGCTTTAGTTCTTTTAGTGGTAGTTGGGATTGTCTACATTGTAGCGATGCTTTCATAAATTTGTATCTTTTGTGGTGGCACGCATGTTGTATAAATAATTAATTATGATCTAGGTTTTAATATGATATTTATGTCATGTAATGCAGATGAGCCGTTATTGGATGTATAATGCTGATCGCCGCTCCCAAGAGTTCATTGATGGCGTGCATTCTTTGTTACGTGCGGCCAAGGCAAACAAACGCGACGGTTTCATGTGCTGCCCATGTGCCATATGTAAGAATACGGTGGAATATCCTTGCTCAAGGACTCTTCATTCACACTTGTTCAAGTCGGGTTTCATGCCAAACTATATTTGTTGGACAAAGCACGGAGAAACCGGTGTTGTAATGGAAGAAGGTGAAGAAGAACAATGGGACGACAATGATATTATTCCTGATGGTGCGTGCTTCAATGATACTGCAATGGGAGAAGCTGAAGAAGAGGTAGCCGCAGAAGATGAGCCGGCTGATGATCTTTGTCAGGTCATTCGTGATGCACAAAGAAAATGTGAAAGTGAAAAGGAGAAGATCAAGTTCGAGCGGATGCTAGAAGATCACAAGAAATTGTTGTACCCAACTTGTGATGCAGGGCAGAAAAAGTTGGGAACCACACTAGAATTGCTGCAATGGAAGGCAAAGAATGGTGTATCTGACAAGGGATTTGGAGAGTTACTAAAAATCCAAAAGAAGATGCTTCCGAAGCACAATGAATTGCCCGCCACTACCTACGAAGCAAAACAAGTTGTCTGTCCTATGGGGCTAGAAATAGAGAAGATACATGCATGTCCTAATGACTGCATCCTATACCGTGGCAAAGAGTACGAGAAATTGGATGCATGCCCGGTATGCCATGCGTCGCGGTATAAGATCAGGCGAGATGACCCTGGTGATGTTGAGGGCGAACGTCCGCGTAAGAAAATCCCTACCAAGGTTATGTGGTATGCTCCTATAATACCACGCTTGAAACGTCTGTTCAGAAACAAAGAACATGCAAAATTGTTACGATGGCACAAAGAAGACCGTAAGGTAGACAATATGTTGAGACACCCTGCTGATGGGTCCCAGTGGAGAGCAATTGACAGAGAATTCCCGGAGTTTGCAAATGACGCAAGAAACTTAAGGTTTGCTTTAAGTACAGATGGTATCAATCCTTTTGGAGAGCAGAACAGTAGTCATAGCACTTGGCCTGTTACTCTAAGTATCTACAACATTCCTCCTTGGTTATGCATGAAGCAGAAGTTCATTATGATGCCTGTGCTCATCCAAGGCCCGAAGCAACCTGGCAATGACATCGATGTGTACCTGAGACCACTTATTGACGAACTTCTCATTTTGTGGAATAAAGAAGGTGTACGTGTGTGGGATGAGTACAAACAGGAACACTTTGATCTGCGAGCATTGTTGTTCGTAACAATCAATGATTGGCCTGCTCTAAGTAATCTTTCAGGACAGTCAAACAAGGGATATAATGCATGCACACACTGCTTCGGTGATATTAGAGGTGTATTCTTGAAAAAATGTCGAAAGGTCGTGTACCTTGGCCATCGTCGATTTCTTCCTGCAAATCACCCCGTAAGAAAGAAAGGCAAGCATTTTAAAGGAAAGGCAGACCACCTGACCAAGCCTCGCAACCGAACCAGTGAGGATGTACTCGATATGGTCAATGATGTGAAAGTCGTCTTTGGAAAAGGACATGGAAGCCAACCTATTCCGAAAGACGCTAATGGTCACGCACCCATGTGGAAGAAAAAGTCCATATTTTGGGACCTACCCTATTGGCAAGTCCTGGAGGTCCGTAGCTCGATCGACGTGATGCACCTGACGAAGAATCTTTGTGTGAACCTGCTAGGCTTTATGGGTGTGTATGGAAAGCCTAAGGACACATTTGAAGCACGACAGGACCTACGTTGTTTGAGAGAAAGAGACAACCTGCATCCAGAGAAGACAGATGATGGACGCCATTACTTATGTCCTGCTAGCTACACTCTAAGCAAAGAGGAGAAGGAAATCATGTTTGAATGCTTAAACAACATCAAGGTACCATCTGGATTCTCCTCGAATATAAAGGGTATTATAAATGTGCCAGAGAAGAAATTCTGTAACTTAAAGTCCCATGACTGTCACGTTCTCATGACGCAATTACTTCCAGTTGCATTAAGAGGAATTCTACCTCCAAATGTACGTCTAGCCACCGTGAAGCTGTGTGCATTCCTCAATGCAATTTCTCAGAAGGCAATTGATCCAACTGATCTAGCTAAACTACAGAATGATGTGGTTCAATGTCTCGTCAGCTTTGAGTTAGTGTTCCCTCCTTCCTTCTTTGATATTATGACACACCTCCTAGTTCACCTAGTCAAGGAGATTTTCACTCTCGGTCCTGTGTTCCTACACAACATGTTCCCCTTAGAGAGATTCATGGGAGTCCTAAAGAAATATGTTCACAACTGTGCTCGCCCAGAAGGAAGCATCGCCAAGGGCTATGGAATAGAAGAGGTCATTGAGTTCTGTGTTGACTTTATTCCCGACCTTGACTCGATTGGTGTTCCTGAATCGAGACATGAGGGGAGACTAAGCGGAAAGGGGACACTAGGGAGGAAAACATATATTGGTACGGATGATGATTATTTCAATAAAGCGCACTACACAGTTCTACAGAACTCCTCTTTGGTAGATCCGTATATTGAGACACACAAGGATCTCTTACGATCCGAGTTTCCAGAGAAGACTGAAGCTTGGATTACGCATAAGCACATGGAAACTTTCGGCGGTTGGTTGCGAAAAAAATGTCAAGGTGATGAGAGCATCCATGAGCAACTGTATTTATTGGCTATGCAACCATCATGGCATATCGTCACATACAAAGGGTACGAGATAAATGGGAACATATTCTACACAGTAGCCCAAGATAAAAGGAGTACCAACCAAAACAGTGGTGTCCGCATAGATGCCACAGACCCGAATGGGAATAAGCAGACATATTATGGACGCATAGATGAAATATGGGAACTAGAATATGCACCTACTTTGAAGATCCCATTGTTCAAGTGCCAATGGGTCAAGGTGACCGGAGGCGGGGTAATAGTAGACAACGAGTATGGAATGACAACAGTAGACCTTAGTAATATTGGGTACAAAGACGAACCATTCGTCCTTGCCAAGGATGTGAATCAGGTGTTCTATGTCAATGATATGTCTACCAAACCAAAAAGAGGGAAAAACGATAATGACTCAACCAAAGAGCCAAAGCGCCACATAGTTCTTTCAGGGAAAAGAGTCATCGTGGGAATTGAGGACAAGTCGGACATGTTAGAAGAATATGAAAAGGATGACCGAATTCCGCCCTTCAAAGTGAACAAAGACCCTAGCATCTTGGTAAATGATGAGGACACTCCATGGTTACGAAGCGATCATAACCAAGGGACATACGTAAAGAAGAAGTTCACTGCTGTGCCCACTTGATGATATAGTGATTTAATATAGTGTGTGTTTGAGATATTATGTAATAATTGTGAATTCAGATGTTTATTATGTCATGTTTCAAATTAAATCAATGTTTGATTTGGTGGGATTTCTCTCTCAAAAAGGTAAATTAGGATACTGAGTGATGAAAAATTAAAATATTAATGTTAAAATGATGTGAAAACAAATTTCCTGTCCAAAACCAATAGTTTTAATAATTTTAATTAAACACTACATTTTTGCATTAACGAAATAATAAATATTAGTTACATTATGTTTTATAATTCTAACAAAAAATAAAAAAAGTTAGGTTATCGATTTTTCCTATGTGCAATAAACAAAAAGAAAATTCATATTTTTAACAAAATAATTTTATGCATTTTATTTAATTTACTATGTATTTAACAAAAACTATTGCATTTCTATTGTATTTAACAAGACTATTGCTTAAAACAGGTGGGAAACGAAACTGCAGGCCACCTTTACTCCCGGGTGGGAAGCCCACCCGGGAGTAAAGGTGGGCTGCAGTTTCGTGGCCCGCCAAAAAAAACCCTTTACTCCCGGTGCGTGTTACCAACCGGGAGTAATGGTATACCTTTACTCCCGGTTGGTAACACGCACCGGGAGTAAAGGGTTTTTACTCCCGGTTGGTGGCTGGCACCGGGAGTAATTCTCTCTGATATATAACCTCCAGCGCCTGGCGCAGATCGATCCGCTCGTCTTCTTCCTCGTCGAACACCGCCGCCCTCTTCTTCCTCGTGCCGCGTCTGTTCGCCTTCCGTGACACCGGCGCCGCCGTCTTCTTCCTCGTGCGGCCTCCACCGCGCGCGCCCGTGCCCCTCCTCCGTGCGCGCCCGTGGCCCTCCACCGCGCCCTCCTCCGCGCCCGAGGCCCGGCCTCCACCTCGCGTTGCCCCACCGCGCGCCCGAGGCCCTCCACACTGCCGAGCTTGATCGAGGTGATATATTCGTCGATCTCTTTGTACATTCATCCGAGCCCTCCACTGCCGAGTTATAGATCACGTCGAAAACTACAACTTTGGTGTAAGCCATGTCAACGCTCGAGGTCGATTGAAAATTCCAAATTTTGAATCACAAAATCTAGGAACTAAAAATGAATATTTGGAACTCTAAATGATTTTAAATAAAAACATATCTTAAGGCAAGTTTTGAATATTTGGATATTATATGGATAAATTAGCAAGTTTAATTAGAGTGTCAAAAACTGCATTTTATGGTACAAAAATACATTTTAAGATCACTGGGACCTGAACTCATGACAAGTATAATTAAGGACCACCAATGAAATTACTTTAGAAATTAATTAGATCGATGTAAATCCATGGCTTGTATAATAAACACGCTATATATTATTTGGAAACAACGCTACGAACCATCCGCTAATGAACTTTCGTTACAAACTCCTCAGGATGGCAACCATTGTCGTTGTCACTAAAGCTGAAAATGATCCAGCCCATCAACCGCCATATATTCATCACTATATGATATGCCATTATTCCAAGATGTAGTTTCAATAGAAGAATTTTTTCTATCTTCATAGATCAATGTTTGTTAACGAAATTTTATCCAAATATATTCATGTAGGGTATTTTTTTGAAGGATTTGTTGTAGGATATATAATGGTCAAATAGGAAAACTTCATATCACATGTGATGATGTTAGCAGTTTTGGTTGGACTTGCATGCATGGCTACAGACAAATGAAGGAAAACTTTAATGTTTCTTCATTTGTGAACTTTGAATATACAGATATAATATATTAATGTTGCTAAAGTAATATGAGCATTACATATTTTTTTTCGGGAAGACTATCTTCAAACTTTATATCATAGCATCAGAGATCGCCTGTAGAAGAAGAAAATAAATTCTTATCATTTCGGAAATAGTAATGGTTATATGAGCAATAAGACACATATACTTACATTTCATAATGACTTATACTTACATTATTAACATAGAATTTTCTCATATGATGAATGACTACATGGTTCACATGGTACATAGGATCACAACATCACGCACCGACACCTCCCCGGCCCGCCTCACGTCGTCGTCGTCGTCAGCACGCCGGCCCGCCTCACGTCATCGTCGTCAGCACACCGGCCACCGCGCCGACACGTATATATACGTCATTTGTATTCATATGCATTTCGTCCATGCGTTTCTATGTATACGGCGGAGCACCGCCGCCCTCGTTCACCCATGTGTACAGACATATATACGGCGGAGTGGAGCACCGCCACTCTTGTCACACCGCCCTTTCTCGTGCCCTAATTCGTCCTAGTACCGACGTAGTTCGTCTTAGTGTGGCGAATTGCGTCCGTGACCGAGGGGCAAGATTTAATAATGCATATTGTTTGTAGATTTTACGCATGTAATAAGCAAAGATTTGACGTACTATATATTGGTTTTGTTTTTTGAAGCTAGATGGCCGACCCGAGAAATATGGATGAGGAGGAGTTGATGATGAATTTGATCAACACTGGCACTCAAGTTGCCGGCGATGATGGTGCTAAAAATAACGTGCAAGAGGATGCAGATGACGGGAGTCAGTACTTAGCTCTTGAACAAAATGACCAACAACATATTGGCCAAGTATATATTTTTTATTATTAGCTATATATATTATCATATGTCTTATGTGTGCTCATGACATTAAAAATAATGTTTATGTTTTGTAGCCCTCTGGATCGACATCAACAACTACAACGAAGAGTAAAAATGTTCGAGGTCCCAAAAAGCCATTGGAGGGTCGCTTCATCATCTCGGAGTTCAATGTGGATACAGGAGAACCGGGGGGGCCGAATAAAATGAAATTTGTGCACCACTGTGGTTACCTTGTACGGGACCGGCTCCCGATTAGTATCCGTGAATGGAAGAAGAAGACCAATGCTCCTCATATCAGTTTTGTCTCCGATCGTGACAAGGCGTTAATTTGGAATGATGTCTTGGTACATTTCACGCTCCAAACAGATGGTTATGATGATATAATAGATGGTGATGAATTGAAGGAGCGAGTTAGGGATTGGGCAATGAAGAAGATGGCCACCCAGTTTCAGACTTGGAAGAAACACCTATACACGACGTATGTCAAGAAGAACATAGCACCAGATTTTACTGTCCCAGGCCCGATCTCAAAGCAGAGGCCCTATTGGGATGAGTTTGTATAGTACAAGACTTCGGAAGAGGGTGTGAGTCGGGTGATAAAGAACCAACGTAATACCCAACAGAAGACATACCACCATACCTTGGGATCAGGTGGCTACCCGACTGCCATTAAGAAGTGGAACAAAATGGAAGCAGACCTTCTTGCCAAGGGTATCAGACCAGAATCACTCGAGTGGGGAGAACGTGCAAAGAATTGGTTTTTCGGTCATGGGGGAACACTAGACCAGGAGACAGGGAAGTGCGTTTATGGCGCAAGACTACAAGAAGCAGCAGAAAGATTATTTTATGCTCAGAGAGCTACTGCTAGTGGTGCGTTCAGGCCCAACAGAGAGAAGGATGAGCTGACATACGCCATCGGGACTATTGAACATGGTGGCCGAACTAGAGGCAAAGGAAGTGTCTCGTGGGAGCATGGATTCCCTCAGGACAGACCTTCCTACAGAAGTCGCCAGAGAAAGAAGGAAGAAGAGGCACAGCGGCTCCAGAGGTTGGAGGAAGCGGTGCGTGAAGCACAGGAGCAGGAAAAAAACCTTGAAGCAAGAATGCAGGAGGAAATCAAAAGGCAAGTGCAAATAGCAGTGAGTGCAAGCAAGCAGGCATCAGAGCCAGGAATCAACATTAGCCAATCTGTTCAGTTGAAAAGCAGCTGCGCTTCCACGGAGATACCAAATCAAGGGGACACAGGACTGCGCTTCCCTGTGGATGACGTCACTAAACCTTGTACAACGTGTGAGCTACACATTCCGAAGGAGAATTCCACAATCAAGGTGGCTATCGGTCTTGTTAATCCTATCGACCGAACCAAGACACCAAGGATTCATGGGAATATAATCCAAGAAGGATATGCTACCATCTCGGTAGATAAAGCTGAAAAAGGTTTTAGTGATTTGCCTCTTGACATTCCTGGAGGTGATGGCGAGAAGACTCTAGGAGAAGTGGAGAAGACATTTATTCTATGGCGCAAGCGCTACATCATCATTCTAGGGATGTCGGCTCCACCTCCTGCTGAACTACCTCACCATAGGTACGTGCGGATGAAAACACTACATCATTAATTTGTATTGGCTTAAATAATTAACAATCTGCTCATAATAATATGTCATTCCTTTTTTTGTAGCAGATCCTCCCCCAACCTAAATCCAATTGTTCAATCGCCAGATCATCATAGTGCTCTGTATGATGACATTTTGTTGGAAGACGAGGCTGCATCCACACCATCTCCAAGGAGGTCTCCAACGCCGCAGCCGCCACCTCCAAGGAGGTCTCCAACGCCGCTGCCAACACCTCCAAGGAGGTCTCCAATGCCTCCCCCGCCCCCGCCTACCAAGAAGCCTAGCAAGAGGCCAGCCCCTCAAACGAAGAACCAGTCCCCGCCTGCAAAGAAAGCCACCGTGAAACCAAGGGTTATTCTCAAAATAATATCTGAAGAGAAGGAAGAAGGAACTGATGCATATAAAAAAGACATGTCTAGATTCTATGACAAACTTAAAATGAATCAAGAAGCAAGGAGAAACCCGGAGAAACCGTACTTCTTCGTAGCTCCGGATATTCTAAGAAAAAAGGTGACTTCTTACCAGCAACAACAGCGGGAATCTCGTAAGCCGTCCAAATCAACGTTATCAGATTATGACCGCACTCTCACCAAGTCAATTGAGGCAGCACAGAAAAAGAAGCGGGCAGGGAAAGGAGTTGCCCAACTCGGACAACAAGCGCACCAATCAATCCCCCCGCTAGTTGTTGGTAATGAATATGGTTCGAATTTAGGATTAATGCATCAGGCAAACATACCTCCGGATGTCGATTTGGATCACCTTGGTGAATTTCTTGATGAGACTGGTCTCGACCTTTACCAGATGTTTGGTGATGGAAACATTGAGAGTGCGGTGGAGGTTGATATTTGGAAGAAAAAATTTGTACTAGGCCAGAGTCTATACAACCCTCAAGCCTTATCTGATCTGGGGACGCAAATGTACCTGCTAAACAAGTGGTACATGCAGGCGTCTACCAGTGGAGACTTCTGCGTTGGTGTCAGAATTAGAGACGAACATTGGTTCCGTGGCGATGATGTTATGTATGTTGACTTTGCAGAATTTCATCAACTATGCCACCTGACCTCTCTGGACAAAGTTATCATTAGTTGCTATTGCCTGTAAGTAATAATTCTTTCGATCTATTATTAAACTCATCATATGTGTGTATATGCATATAAATTATCCTAACAAGTACTATATATATGTAGATTTACAATGACAGAGCTCAGAAAGGAAGGCTGCAATGAAATTGGTTTTGTTGATCCCCATATAGTATTCAAAGACCCAATTACTCCAATGACTAATTGGAAGTCTGAGTCAGAGAGTAACCTCATGAACTTCTTAGTGAACCAACGCCACAAGAAGGATATACTCTTTCCCTATAACTTCAAGTGAGTGTTAATCATGTCGATCATAGCCTTAATGGCTCATATGTTGATTCTAGTTAATTAATGAGTGTTATGCGTTATATCCTATAAACACATGCAGCAATCACTGGATATTGATGGACATCGATCTGGTGAAAAGTCACTTGATAATCTATGACTCGATGAGAAAACCACAACAAGACTACCAAGATATGATAGATATTATCCAGAGGTAATTTCGGGATCTCTAGCAACTATATATACACACAAACATGATGATTAACTATATCTGATGACGTGGCAAATTTTTTATTGGGCAGTGTTTGGAAAACCTTTATTGAGAAGCAACACATGGAAAAATGCAAAGCGCCACTGAATGTAATCCCTTTGAAAGTAAGTCCCCTGAATCGCATCATCTTTATTAATTAAACATATAGCTTTCACCGGATCACCAGATTGGATGACAAATCTTTTTCTCGTAAAGTGGTGTCTGAGGCAGGAACAGGGGAACAACTACTATGGTTACTATGTTTGCAAGTTTATCAAGGTGCTCTCCCAAAGAACTCCTACAGAGAGACTCAAAGTACGTTAAAAATACACTATATATTCATTTAATTATTATTATTGATTGTGTTACTATGTCTTTATATATATATGTACATATATTAATTTATTTTCCTTTAATTCAAACCTGTAGACTCGATGGTTGGAGGAAAAGGTCATACGGCAAGACCAAATCAAAGCAATTCAAGAGTCTATAGCCGGATTTTTTAATGAGCAGGTCATCGATTCCAAGGGCGAGTTCTACTTCAACCCAACTATGCCATTGAAGCCAAGCTAGAGGATGAGAGGAAACTTGTTATGTCACAACAACTATAATGCAATCTTTTGTAATATATGCACATGAAATAATATAATGTAAAATACACATATGCATGCATGCATGTAAATATATATATGATGCATGCATGCATATATATATATTTCTATGCTTGAATTGTGTGATTTAATACGTTCATTGTGCTTGAACCGAAACATACTATATGCGCGTATAAATGTATAATTAGCAGCGTACAATACAACTTCGAAAACCTATTTTGAAAAGAAAACAAAAAAAATGAAAAGAAAAGAAAAAAGAAAAAAACCTTTAGTCCCGGTTCGTATTACCAACCGGGACTAAAGGTGCCGGCCATCGTGGCATGTCAGGAGGCACCTTTAGTCCCGGTTGGTGTTACCCACCGGGACTAAAGGTCCTCCTTTAGTCCCGGTTCCTGACCCGGGACTAAAGCACCCCCCCCCCCCTTTAGTCCCGGATGCTTGCTCCCGGGTGGGGAACCGGGACTAGAGGGGGTTCCCCACCGGGAGTAAAGCTCGGTTCTCTACCAGTGTCATATGTTGATTCTAGTTAATTAATGAGTGTTATGCGTTATATCCTATAAACACATGCAGCAATCACTGGATATTGATGGACATCGATCTGGTGAAAAGTCACTTGATAATCTATGACTCGATGAGAAAACCACAACAAGACTATCAAGATATGATAGATATTATCCAGAGGTAATTTCGGTATCTCTAGCAACTATATATACACACAAACATGATGATTAACTATATCTGATGACGTGGCAAATTTTTTATTGGGCAGTGTTTGGAAAACCTTTATTGAGAAGCAACACATGGGAAAATGCAAAGCGCCACTGAATGTAATCCCTTTGAAAGTAAGTCCACTAAATTGCATCATCTTTATTAATTAAACATATAGCTTTCACCGGATCAACAGATTGGATGACACATCTTTTTCTCGTAAAGTGGTGTCTGAGGCAGGAACAGGGGAACAACTACTGTGGTTACTATGTTTGCAAGTTTATCAAGGAGGTCTCCCAAAGAACTCCTACAGAGAGACTCAAAGTACATTAAAATACACTATATATTCATTTAATTATTATTATTGATTGTGTTACTATGTCTTTATATATATATATATATATATATATATACATATATTAATTTATTTTCCTTTAATTCAAACCTGTAGGCTCGATGGTTGGAGGAAAAGGTCATACGACAAGACCAAATCAAAGCAATTCAAGAGTCTATAGCCGGATTTTTTAATGACCAGGTCATCGATTCCAAGGGCGAGTTCTACTTCGACCCAACACTGCCATGGAAGCCAAGCTAGAGGATGAGAGGAAACTTGTTATATCACAACAACTGTAATGCAATCTTTTGTAATATATGCACATAAAATAATATAATGTAAAATACACATATGCATGCATGCATGTAAATATATATATATATATATATATATATATATATATATATATATATATATATATATATATATATATATATATATATATATATATATATATTTCTATTTCTATGTTTGAATTGTGTGATTTAATACGTTCATTGTGCTTGAACCGAAACATACTATACGCGCGTATAAATGTATTATTAGCAGCGTACAATACGACTTCGAAAACCTATTTTGAAAAGAAAACAAAAAAATAAAAAGAAAAGAAAAAAGAAAAAAAACCTTTAGTCCCGGTTCGTATTACCAACCGGGACTAAAGGGTGCCGACCTCGTGGCATGTCAGGAGGCACCTTTAGTCTCGGTTGATGTTATCCACCTAGACTAAAGGTCCCCTTTAGTCCTGGTTCCTGACCCGGGACTAAAGGACCCCCTTTAGTCCCAGATGCTTGCTCCCGGGTGGGGAACCGGGACTAGAGGGAATCCCCCACCGGGAGTAAAGGCCGTCTCTGTACCAGTGTATCATGCCCAATCCATTTTCACCAATAGCAGCAAAGTACAGCCCGTTCTCCTATCTTCCTATAAAAGTCCGTACATCGTCAATCTTGCACTCGGCAAGTTCTTTCGGCGATTTGATCACTCTGTACTTATCATCCAGCAAGGAAAACCTGCAAAAATGACACACATCCATACATACATACACATTGATAAAAAAAATTATTGTATGGATCGATGTTTGGAAGAGTGGATTAAGCAATGGATCGGAGGTTGGACAGTGATTTACTTTATATTAGTTTATTTACCTTGATACATATACACCATGGCAGTGTATGCAGCATAGCGGCATCGGGGCTCAACATGATGGGAGCCCCATTCGATGGTCAGCAAAGTCCCCAGCCGTCCCAGCTGCCAGGCCTTCTCGGACGAACACCTTCTCCGCCCACCTCCCGGTGCTCGACGAGAACTCGTGCCACGTCGCCCATGCTGACGGCGGCCACTCCATCCGGCGGCACGCGTCGTCGTTCTCCATCTGCTTCCTCCCTGGCTCCGCGGGGCAAAACAGCACCTTGTACTCCGGCGACACACACTACAACAAAAAAAAAACATTTATAGGGGCGGCTGGTAACCCTTTGTAGGGGCGGTTTGCCCAGCCGCCCCTACGCAAGAGTCTCTATAAATCATACATTTGTAGGGGCGGTTCCCAGACTGTTGTAGGGGCGACTGGTGTCTACAGCCGCCCCTACAAACAGGTATTTGTATCCCGCAAAAAAAATTCAAATTTGCAATTCAAAATCGCGTTGCCGAACGTCCCACGACCAACGTTATGAACCGCGTTCGCGTTGCCGAACGCCCCGCAACCAACGTTCGCGTTGCCGAACGCCCCGCGACCGCGACTACAAGCACAAGAGTGTTCTATAAACTACAATTACAAGTCCAATTCATAAGAATATATACAATCCATCATTAAATATATAAATTCCATACACATTGTTATCAACGTCCTAGAGCTAGCCTTTCAGTGTCACGAAGGTGTTGGTACTGAGGATTTGTACCTAACTCAGACTCTCGGTCATGGTAGGCGCCTTTGACGTATACAATCTGGTCCAATATGAAGTTGTAAAGGTCGCCGACGAGCTCTAAGAGTTGGTCATCTTTGTATGGGTCTCTTTTCATTCCTTTCTCTTCTCTCCACTACAAGAGAACAAGTTTCGGTTTAGTATTTCATACCATTTACGAAGTTTTTATACTACGGGTGAAGAGGTTCAAACTTACCCTTAAGGGGTGTCTCCTGTAGGCACCGGTGTTACTCACTATAGAACATATATAGTATCCACAATATACACTCCCAGGCTTCTGCTTGGGGCACTGTGTGTTTTGCATATGAAAATATTAAGTAATGCTTTTGACAGCCATGTAATGGAGTACTGAAGAAGTAAGTTACACTTACTGTACATAGTGTTTTTATAGCCAGCTTTTTCTTCCTTGCTGGATCATGCCTTCTATGATGATTAGTGACATAGAACCTAAATGCCCTGTTCGAATTATTTTAGCAAATACAACTTGTTAGTATCCAAAAGTGAACATTACAAGTATGTATATAAACATATAAGCTAATGAGGATTGTCGATATGTATACGTCTTGAGAATCGATATGAAGTCTTTGTATGTCACCGTGTCCTTATCTAATGAATCAAAGACCCATGCCATGCTCCTCCCAACATCGACGGCTATACAAATCCAGTGGTTGTTGCATGGATTTAATCATAGAACTAGATAAGCTCTTTTGCATCGAATAAAATATATCGAACAAAGCTTTAAGTATAGAGTTGAGCTTACTCGAAGTTGTATGGTAGCCATATAGTAGAGTGTTGTTGGAGATTTTTAAAAGCTAGGGCAATGTATGCCGCAACCTTAAGGGACTCTTCCTTTAGTTTCGTCGTACGGATGTGCTCTTTCTCCCGAAGAGTCTTTACAGCAGCCAGCACTTTGGCATCAAGTGTCCACCGTTTAGGGTAATTGAAATTTGTTTGGGCTATAGCTTGAGGATCCACATACCCGGCTTTCACACTTGGCATTTGTTTGACAATGTGCACTTGCATTCTACAAATCATGGCGTGGGTTAGTTACAACAAAATTCAAAGATTGCATTCATATCATATCGGGAGGACAAAGACTTATAGGCACCACGTGCGAATTAGATTCATCTTCATTTCTCCTAGGTGAAAGCATATTTGCATGTCATTGAAGTCAAAGACAATTTTCCCGGCTGGGCTTCCAAATGTGCCGGTGGGAAAGCATGCTTGTATGATATTTATGCTCGTTGGGAGAACACGCAAGTACCAATCATGGAACCTTCTCATTCCAAGTGGTAGGCGCTGGATGTCCCGATTTGGTAGGAAGGGCTTGCCTCTTTCATATGTTTTCGGGCAATCCTTTGACCATTTGATGGCATCAACATTTGGATACTGCTTTGCAATTTGGTGGAGTTTGCTAGTGACGGCCTCCTCAAAACCATATGATGGGACTTTTTTTAACTTGGTTCTCAGGCTTGAACTAGTCATGGGAATACCACTTAGACACCAACGAGACATCTTTCATCGGAACATAAATTGGCCTTATGGTGATTGGATGCTTCTTTCGAAGTTCCCATAGAGGCATGTCCTCATCTTCTTGTGCTACAGCTTCTTCAGGAGGCACTCGTTGTTCATGTATCGGTTGTGCTTGTTGAGAAGACTGTGGTATCTCATGATGCACTTGCTCGGTACGAGCTGGAGAAGGTTGTGGCATCTCATCAGGCACATGCTCGCTAGGAGGCGGGGAAGAATATGGCATCTCAGGAATGTGGGGGTCACGAGACAGTGAAAATATCTCCCTGACCTCAACAACTCGCTCCAAATTTAGGAGAGGGGGAGGCGGCGAAGAAGCAGTCAATATAATGTCCCGTTTGTGCCAGAGGATGAACTGCCCCATAACGTCTCCGAGTAACACCAGCCCCTCGGGAGTTGCATAGTCTATCCTCCACTGCATAAATTCGGGCTTCACTGTATGCACCTCGACCCTAGTGTAGTTCGGAGGTATCTTATTATTGTGGTGTAAGCCACCGGGAGGATGTGCCACACCCGTTGCCACCTCCATCACAGTGTTCTGCCGGCCGTTGAGAAACACCAAGGTGCAACTAGTTGGTTCCCGTATGCGATGGACTGGGGTTGTGGCTGCAGTGGAACCTTGGCTGCTAGGAACTTTCGGAGGGCTACCAACTAATGCCAGTTCTCCCGGCGGCGTCTCTAATATCGGTGGCTCCGTAGACAGTCCTTACTCCTCCAGCGCCTTCGCAACTAGAGCCTTCACTTGGAGCTCAAGACTAGTCTCCCAGTCTCGGCCATGTTTCTTGTACATGTGCCTATCCTCTTCGAATCCTTGCTTCTAGGTCGTTCTTTTCCCTAGCCCCCTGGTGCGGCCTGTGTGCTCCTTGCTTCCCAAGCCAAGGCTAAGCTCGTCCCTCTCTCTGAAAGGATTGAATGAGCCCTTCTCATTGTCTTCAGCATATTTCAGTATCCTTGATACCGCCTCTTGGGTCTCTGGCTTATCAAACTTAAGATTACTGCCGGATGATTCTGTACTCCTCGTATATATCCAGTTCCTTGAGCGTACCTTCAAATTCATCACATCGATATTCCCAGCAGTTGCGGCCTCTTCGTCTATCTTCCTAAACTGCTCTTCCTTGGCATAGTAGCCACCGGGGCCTAGATGATGGTGGTGTTTGTTCCTCTTCGCCAGCTCGGTGTTATGGGCACAGAGCTCCAATGCCTCCGGTGAAGTCTTCTAAGCCACGAGCTCCTCCCATTGACTAGGAGTTATTTTGCCGAACTCGTTGAAGGGAGTTAACCCCTTTTGGATATACTTCGTGTTGAGCTCCGACCTCCAACATCACAATGACTCTCCCATCATCCTGATAGCATTTTTTTACCAATTTGTGCTTACCCTCCGGAAATCTAAAATTGACCTTCAGCTGCCTATCCCATACTGCATTCTTTGTGTTCCCAGGTACCTCTTTCCAGTTATGGTTGCTGGGTTCAATTTATCTCTTACTAGGGCCCCGATCGCATTATGGAATTTTCCTCTTAATTCCTTCGGCTCAAGGATCTCCCCTGCTAGCCTGACCTCCGTTATCACATAGCATGCCTTATCTGGATATAGATTTCCTTTTCTATCCCCTCGTTTCCTCTTAGGCTTGGTAGTCGTGGTTGTGTCTTGAGTTTGTGGAGCAGAGGCATCGTGATCCGTCTCTGTGGCTATTGCCTCTGCTCTCCTTTCCTCTACTCCGTCTTGTCCTGCGAGATGTCACGGACGTCGACGTCGTCTTTTCCAATTTTCAGGAGGGACCTGTATATACGACAGGTCAAAGTGTTAGCAGAGGTAACACAGCCAAAGCTTTAGCAAAATTTACAGGCTAGGGCTTTTTCCCTACCTCCTCGTTTAGGTCAAAATCCTTGTCCAAATCTTCCTCTATTGGCCTCCTTCATATCCCTCTTCTGAGTCATCATCATCCTCTTCTTCTTCGCCTTCAGCAGCCTCTCCTGCTCTTCCTTCTGCTCCCCCTTCCTCCTCGTCACACTGCTCCTGAGTAAGCATCACTTCTAGATCCTTTTCTAACTCGTTATCGAACTGCTCCTGTGTTAGATGGTCCTCTAGTACTTGCTCCTCATTGGTTGGGTGCTCATCATGCTCGGGGCATCGGGCTGCACTGTCTGGTGTCCGTGACATTATTTCACGCTTTGTTCTAATAGATGCAAGAAAGTGTGCTTTAGGTACGCGAGAAGGTATAAGAAATCAAAAAGGGCTATAAACCAAAGTAGTCCTATAAAACAACAATATATTAAAAAAAGAGTAGTAGCAGTGGTAGAGGCCTCAGAAACCTGTCAATCATCATCTGATCTTGAACTTGGAGCATCAAGGCATCATAATAGAGAAGAGAGGAGAAGGTAATGTAGGGGAGGCTGCTAATGATGCCAAGTTCCTCACAAGTTCTTGATCATCAGCTCATATTCCATATAATGTATGGACTAGGACAATTTCATCATCGGCAAAACAAAGGAGAGGAGAGGAGATTGGAGATTTGGCAAGAAAAACCAACAGCTGCTTAGCAAACAAAGTGCAGCAGCTGATGGCAAAAGACAGGACAACAAGTCCTAGGCGAGTCCTGGGAGATTTGGCAAAAAAAAGCAACAACAGCCAACAGTTAGTAGCTAGAAGTAGCCACTTAGGAGTAGTAAGTAGAAAGTAGTTGAGTAGAGTAAGTGTAGCAGTAGAGTGGTAGTAGTAGAGTAAGAGCAGCAGCCACTTAGGAGTAGTAGTAGGAGCATCACTGAAAGAAGAGCAGCAGTAGGAGTAGCAAGTACAGGGAGGAGTAATAGGAGTAGTAAGAGGAGGAGTAGTAGGAGTAGTAAGAGGAGGACTAGTAGGAGTAGTAGTAGTAGTAGGAGGAGGAGGAGGAGGAGGAGGAGGAGTGGTAGTAGTAGTAGTAATAGTAGTAGCAGCAGCAGCAACATCCACTACACACCAGCAGTATATAAGCAAAAAAACAGAGAAGGAGTAGTAGTAGGAGCAGGAGGAGTACTAGTAGGAGTAGTGGTAGGAGTAGGAGTAGTAGTAGTAGTAGCAACAGCCACTACACACCAGCAATATATAAGCAAAAAAACAGAGAAGGAGTGGTAGTAGTAGAGTAAGAGCAGCAGCCACTTAGCAGTAGAGTGGTAGTAGTAGGTGCTATAATGATAGATTATATATAAAAAAAGAGTAGTAGCAGTGGTAGAGGCCTCAGAAACCTGTCAATCATCATCTGATCTTGAACTTGGAGCATCAAGGCATCATAACAGAGAAGAGAGGAGAAGGTAATGTAGGGGCGGCTGCTAATGATGCCAAGTTCCTCACAAGTTCTTGATCATCAGCTCATATTCCATATAATGTATGGACTTGGACAATTTAATCATCGGCAAAATAAAGGAGAGGAGAGGAGATTGAAGATTTGGCAAGAAAAACCAACAGCTGCTTAGCAAACAAAGTGCAGCAGCTGATGGCAAAAGACAGGACAACAAGTCCTGGGCGAGTCCTAGGAGATTTGGCAAAAAAAGCAACAGCAGCCAATAGTTAGTAGCTAGAAGTAGCCACTTAGGAGTAGTAAGTAGAAAGTAGTTGAGTAGAGTAAGTGTAGCAGTAGAGTGGTAGTAGTAGAGTAAGAGCAGCAGCCACTTAGGAGTAGTAGTAGGAGCATCACTGAAAGAAGAGCAGCAGTAGGAGTAGCAAGTACAGGGAGGAGTAATAGGAGTAGTAAGAGGAGGAGTAGTAGGAGTAGTAAGAGGAGTAGTAGTAGGAGGAGTAGTAGTAGTAGTAGTAGGAGTGGTAGGAGTAGTAGTAGTAGTAGCAGCAGCAGCAACAGCCACTACACACCAGCAGTATAAAAGCAAAAAAAACAGAGAAGGAGTAGTAGTAGGAGCAGGAGGAGTACTAGCAGGAGTAGTGGTAGGAGTAGGTTTAGTAGAATAGCTGTGGTTCTTGCACATATTTTTCCCATGGATACTATTTAATTTTTTGTATATCTGAAGTCTCTTTTTTCATATGCATCACAATAATTATAAAACCTGAGCTAGCATTGACATTTTATACATCGTGTCAAGATAGCAGGGAAACAAGGGCAAAGCTTATACACCAACCAATTCGGTTTGCATAAACTATAAGCTTTTAATTCAAAATTGAGATCATAATAAGATACAAAACATGGCTTGTATTCTGATAAAATGGCAGTGAAACTTTGCCAGAAACCTCTAAATGAGGCAGATATATATACTATGTGCATACCACCAACCAATTACACCTAAAATCCTAAGCCATGTGGGAAAAGTGGGCAGTGCATTTATACTTATCAGATGCACAAGATAAGATCTACTATTTATTCGAATGGTTAAAACTTGGGTCTAATTTGCTTCATAAGTAGCTCAAGCACCATAGAAGAGAGAGAAAAACAAAACTCTAATTACTCACTAACCAACCATTAAAACTTCAAAAAAAGTGTGGAATAGCATTTTCTTACCTTCTACAACCTCTCCACCAAAGGATTTGGGACCAAAACCTTCACCCCTTAGTAGAGCAATTTTTTGGAGGTGCCCAAGGCCTCCCCACCTTTCTTTCATGGGTTGGAGTGAGTGACCCGAGGAGGAAGAAGTGTTGCAGCTGTTTTATATGTGGGGCATTTGTAGGGGCGGCTGGTGATTGAGCCACCCCTATAAATCAGACCCCATTTGTAGAGGCGGCTCGTATCACCAGCCGCCCCTGCTGTTCTATTTGTAGGAGCGGCTGGTGTCTGGGCACCCGAGCATGCCACTGTAGGAGCGGCTCCATTACCAGCCGCCCCTACAAAAAATTCGACCCGTTGCTAAATCTGATATCACATGCAGAGATGTCTTGGTTTGTAAGCATCGTACGTGACAACGTGTATGCACATGTAGAGATGTCCTGGTTTATAAGCATCGTATGTGACAACGTGTACGAAATCTTCTGAAATTTTTATCATAGCCTCCACATATGATATCACAACATCTCAACAAGTTTCATGATTTCTGGACTTCGTTTGCTTTTTATATAATTTAAAAACACTTCGCACGCAAGTTTGCGGTCATGTTTCTTGAACAAGATGTTCGAAATTTCGGGTACGTTCCTGGATACGGCCTCACACTACACTCAGTAATATGACTATCATTTTTTGAATCATTAAATTCCATTATTCGTACCACGTATATTTTTCAAAAAAATTCAAGTAAATGAAATAAAGTAACTAAATATATCAAAAAGCCATAAAAAATCCCCAAATTCTAACTAGGAGTTCCTGGTGCTTTTAAAGGGCTACACAAAAAATTTGTAGGCCAAAAACAAAAAAAACTTTGTCGAGTGCCGGGGCATGGCACTCGGCAAAGGGGGTCTTTGCCGAGTGCCACGGATAAGGCACTCGGCAAAGAGGGTTTGGATTTTTTTTAAATTCCATTATTCACAGGGCACTCGGCAAAGGCATTTTAAAAAAAATAAATCTTTGCCGAGTGCCGGGCCAGGGGCACTCGGCAAAGTATTTTTTTTTCCAAAAAAAAAAGCAGACATTTTTTTAAAAAAAATCTTTGCCGAGTGCCGTGCCAGGGGTACTCGGCAAAGTATTAAAAAAAATTTGCCGAGTGCCAGATCTGGGACACTCGGCAAAGAAATTTAAAAAAAAATTAAATCTTTGCCGAGTGCTAGATCTGGGACCCTCGGCAAAGAATTTTTTTTTAAAAAAATAAATCTTTGCCGAGTGCCTCCCTGATCCGGCACTCGGTAAAGAGCCGTTCTGGACTTCAGCGAATTCGGCCGGTCGGCAAGTCAGACAGACAGCCAGAAAGCCAGCCCCCGCGCCACACCCGTGCCGCCCCTGCCCTCGCGCCGCACGCCGTGCCCACGTCACCAGCGCCCGCGCGCCGCCCGACCGCCCGTGCTGCCCGCGCCCTGTCCCCGGCCGTCCCCTGCTCCTGGCCGCCACAGGCTGGCCTGCCCGCGCGCCCATGCTGCTCGCGCCGCCCGGCCACCCGCCCTGCCCGCGCCCTGTCCCCGGCCGCCCCAGGCCGGCCCTACCCCCCGGCCGGCCTTGCCCCCGTCCGCGCGGCCCTGCCCCCGGCCGCGCCCGTGCCCGACCCCGTTCCCGACTTCGACGACCCTGACTCCGACCCCGATGCTGCCCAACCCCAACGCCGCCCGCCCCTACCCCCGGTGTCCGTCAGGTATGCCTTCTCTCTTTTTGTTGTCGTGGTAGTGATAGTTGTAGTAGTATTTGTTGTACTAGTAGTGCTAGTGGTAGTAGTAGTATTAGAAGTAGTGGTAGTAGTAGTACAACTAGTGGTAGTAGTAGTAGAATTAGTGGTTGTAGTAGTATAAGTAGTGGTAGTAGTTGTAGCAATAGTGGTGGTAGTAGTAGTAGAACTAGTGGTAGTAGTAGTAGCAATAGTGGAAGTAGTAGTAGAAGTAGTGGCACTACTTGGATATATTCTTCTGCATGGATTGATATCCAAATTACATGGCTTCTCTTGAGACATATGTGCTTGTCGGCCATCGTGCCGCTGTTTTTTGCAGGTTTTGGAAACCTCACCGTGCAGGGGAGGTTCTGCCAAATTTTTTTAAAATGACAGTATTTTATTCCAATTTTGTAGAAAAGAGCCCGTTGGAGCCAAGTCGGAGTTCCCGTCGCCGTGCCGGTTTGCCTGCACCGCGCCGCCTTGCCACTGCACCGACCCGCCACGGCCCCGCTAGCCTGACTCCACCGCCACCCTAGGTATAACCCCTCTTTCCGTATCATGGTCGTAGATCACGTAACCTAGTTAGGCGTCTCCCGTTCGAAAGAGATACGGTTGGAGGTATGCAGATCTTTGCATATCTATGACCGTATCTGTTTTGGATTGTCCATGTTTTTTGGACAGCCCGTGGATGCGTAGATGGGTTAGTTTCCATGGTCTGCTCCAGTCCGAGATAGAGTTTCGGCCTCACCTCCCTGTTGTTCTCCGGATACGTACTCTTCTTTGGCAAGACGTGTATCTGGAGAACGGCGAAGATGTGCTACCGAAATTCTATCTCGGATAGGAGTAGAGCATGGAAACTAACCTCATCTACGCATCCGTAGGTGGGATTAGGACCTATCCTCACCTATTAGATAGTAGGAACACCATGTAGATGCAATTGATGGTTACATTACTCACTGATACATATGTTAGAGGATGGATGACCGTCAGTGGATGTACACGGGCTGGAGAAGTCAGAGTGATTACACCAC
Source organism: Miscanthus floridulus (assembly GCF_019320115.1). Classification (NCBI taxonomy): domain Eukaryota; kingdom Viridiplantae; phylum Streptophyta; class Magnoliopsida; order Poales; family Poaceae; genus Miscanthus; species Miscanthus floridulus. The sequence continues at coordinate 124,865,116 of NC_089589.1, read as the reverse complement.
GGAATGGATGAACAAGACCGATGCTTTCTTGAACAGTGCATTTGGCAAGGCTGCTAAAGGACATTGCCTAGTTTTGTGTCCCTGCAACAAATGTGGAAACAGGAGGAGGGTAAACTAGGTGGGAATGGGTAAACATCTGGTGAAGAATGGATTTACGCCAGACTACACCTGGTGAGTCCACCATGGTGAAGCCCATCGTATGAGAGAGGAGGTGGTGAGACCATGGGTGGAGGCTTTTGATGCTGATGCCGGGGTACCAGACATGTTAGATGACTTTCACCAAGGACAGTTCGATGAGGGACGTGAGAAGGAGGAGATGAAGGTAGCCGCACAGGCGTTCTACGACATGATGGACTCGGCACAGAAACCCCTTCACGATCGGTCAATGGTGTCTCAACTGGATGCCACTGGATGCTTAATGGGGTTGAAGTCCGAGTTAAACTTGAGTCGACCTGGCTTCGATAAGATGTTGGCCGTGATTGGCACCCTGCTTCCGGAGGGCCACATTCTGCCAAAGAGCATGTATGAGTCACAGAAACTCCTTCGAGCACTTAAGATGCCGTATGAGCAGATACTTGCTTGTCCGAAGGGGTGCGTCCTATTTAGGAAAGAACACGAGCATGCAAAGTTCTGTCCAAAGTGTAAATCCTCTAGGTACCTGGAGGTAGACTCTGATGATGGCCAGAAGAGGCAACTTACGATCCCATGAAAATCCTACGGTACCTTCCATTCCTACCGAGGATCCAACGGCTATACATGACCGAGGAATCCGCGAAACAGATGACATGGCACAAAAATGGCAAACGGTACAATCCTGACAAGATGGTACATCCATCCGATGGTGAAGCTTGGATCCGCTTTAATGACAAACATCGTGACAAAGCAGATGAGGCTCGTAATGTACGTGTCGCACTGGCAACAGATGGGTTCAATCCTTATGGAATGATGGCTGCCCCATACACATGTTGGCCCGTCTTCGTTATCCCCCTTAATCTCCCCCCCCCCCCCGGTGTCTCCTTTCAACGACATAACGTATTCTTGTCGTTGATAATTCCTGGACACCCAAGGAGTAATATGGGTGTCTTCATGGAGCCCGTGTTTGATGAATTGGTCCGTGCTTGGGACGAAGGGGTATGGACATACGATCGAGCTACAAAGACAACCTTCAAAATGCACAATTGGTACCACTACTCCCTACATGACTTCCTGGCATATGGGATATTCTGCACCTGGTGTGTTCACGGGAAGTTCCCTTGCCCAATATGCAAGGAAGGTGTGAGGTTCATTTGGTTGCAGAAGGGTGGCAAGTATTCGTCGTTCGACAGACATCGTCAATTCCTACCTCTTGACCATCCATTCAGACAAGACATCAAGAACTTTACGAAAGGTGTCAAAGTGATATCTGATGCACCTTGGATGATGACTGGTGCCGAGGTTCATGCTCAGATAGATGCTCTCGTGCCTAATAAAAAGGTGGTTTTGTGGGATATGGTGAGCAACATATGTGGACTCATATCTCGGGCATGACGATGAAAGGTGTCAAAGTGATATCTGTTGCACCCCGGATGACGAGGACCCCTTTGCCGAGTGCCATGGTCACAGCACTCGGCAAAGCTGGGAAAATGGACTGATGGAAAACTATTTTTCCAGCTTTGCCGAGTGCCATGACCATAGCACTCGGCAAAGAATTTAAAAAAAATTCCAACTTTGCCGAGTGTCGGCCAGAGGACACTCGGCAAAGAATTTTTTTTAAAAAAAATCAAACTTTGCCGACTGCCTGCAAGAGGGCACTCGGCAAAGATTTTTTTTTAAAAAAAATTCAAACTTTGCCGAGTGCTGGCCAGAGGGCACTCGGCAAAGATTTTTTTTTTAACAAAAATTCAAACTTTGCCGAGTGCCGGCCCGAGAGGGCACTCGGCAAAGATTTTTTTTTAAAAAAAATGCAAACTTTGCCGAGTGCTGACCAGTGGGCACTCGGCAAATAATTAAAAAAATTCCAACTTTGCCGAGTGCCGGAAAGAGGGCACTCGGCAAAGAATTAAAAAAAATTTAAACTTTGCCGAGTGCCGGCCAGTGGGCACTTGGCAAAGAATTTTTTTTAAAAAAAAATCTTTGCCGAGTGCCTGCAGGGTTAACACTCGGCAAAGAATTTTTAAAAAATAAAAATAAAAAAATCTTTGCTGACTGCCTACAGGTTGGCACTCGGCAAAGCCACCATCAACGGGGCCGGCGCCGTGACGACCGCTTTTCTTTGCCGAGTGCCCGATAAAAGACACTCGACAAAGGGGACTTTGTCGATCAATTTTTTGCCGTGTGTTCTTTGCCGAGTGCCACACGTTTTGTCGCTATGTTCTCCAATTTTACCATAGCGACAAACAGGTGATCACACGTGAGATGTCTAGGTTTCTAACCATCCTACGTGACAACGTGCGCGAAATGTTCTCAAATTTTTACCATAGCCTCCACATGTGATGTAAAGACGCGTCACCAAGTTTCATGATTTTCGAACTTCGTTTGCATTTTATATAATTAAAAAACACTTCACCCGCAATTTTGTCGCTATGTTTCGTGCGTGAGATGTTTGAAACTTCAGGCGTGCTCCTGGAAACGGCCTCAAAATACAATAAGTAACGCGAATATCATTTTTCCACTTGTCGAATTCCATGATTCGATGCACCTGCAGTTCAAACTTACATTTCCCGAAAAAATGCAATTAAATGAAATAAATTAAGGATATATAGCAAAAAGATCGAGAAATGTGCCAAATTTGAGGATGTACTTCAACTTAATGTGTAAGGGTTGAAGAAAAAGTTTGGAGGCAAAAAAACAAAAAAAAACTTTGTCGAGTGCCCAACTCTGGCACTCGGCAGACTCTTTGCCGAGTGCCTAACGGGGGGTACTCGGCGAAATCTGACGGCAAGTACCCCCGTCAGCTCTTTGCCGAGGGCCATCCTTTGTCGCTCTTTGCCGAGCGCCGGTCTTCGCTGAACGCCGGGCACTCGGCAAAGAGAGCTTTGCCGAGTGCCGGTCTTCGCCGAGTGCCTGGCACTCGGCAAAGAGCTCTTTGCCGAGTGCCTGACATTTAGCACTCGGCAAAGCCGGCGACACTCGGCAAAGCCAGGCTCTCCCGTAGTGAATCCGGCAGGGGGCGAAGTCCTCCGGCGCCGATGTCAACATTGGCCGGGACAAGAAGTGGGACCTGCCGTAGTCCAGGTAGTTGATGAAGAGGCCACTCACCGAGTGCGGGAGGAGTAACCGGAGCAGCAGCTGGCGCTCATCGATGAGGTTGCGCCATGCCATGCAGACGCCACGCGACGACGCCAGGCTGCGCGCCGGGAGACGGCCGAGGACGCTAGCGAGCAAGTCGTCGGGTAGAGCCGCCGCCGCCGTCTCGGTCTCCGTGGACGCGGACTGCGTGCAATGCAACAGATCAGGCCCAACGAGGCAACGATGTCCCGCAATCTTATAGGGCAAATAAAGTAATTGTGAAAGGATCTAACAATGCCTAGAGGGGGGGTGAATAGGCGTATCTAAAAATTTACTGCAAATGCTAAGTTCAAATCTGTCAGCCACTGTCGGAAGTCCCGACGTTTGGGTCGGAACTCCCGACGTTGTCAGAAGTTCCGGCGCAAATGTCAGCAGTTCCGACGCCTACGTGAACTACAAAAGCAGTGCCAAATTTAACTTTGCGGATAAATAAACTTACAACCTCACTTCCTAGTGGTTAGGTGAAGATGTTGGGTCACTCCCTTGACGCCGTAAAGCCTCCAAACCGTAGATCGAGTCCAAACCCTAAAATGGAGATTTTGGAGACAAGGAGACAAACACATACAAGTAATCTCAAGCAATCACAACAACAACAAGCACGCGGGACACAAGGATTTATCCCGAGGTTCGGCAACCCCACAAAGGAGCTCCTACGTCCTCGTTGTTGAGGTGACCACTAAGGTCGGAGTCTTTTCCACCTCCTTGCCTCTCTCAAAGCGACCACAAAGGTCACTTGAGCTTTCCACTAAGAAATCGAAGGGTGATACAAACTTCCCAAGGCTCTTCCACAAGATGGAAGCTCTTGGGCAACGCCTAGCTGGCTAGGGGCAAAGCCCCAAGAGTAATAGATGCAAACACAACCGGCTTGACGAAGAAATCAAGTGCTCAAGCTTTCCAAAGTGATGCTCTCACTTAATCCACTCTCCTTTTACTCAAAAACTAAGGGAATCGAAGATTGGAGCAAAGGGGGAAGGAGAGGGGTGCTTTTGTTGCTTGGGAGCTGTTCAGCACGAAGTGAGTCAACTGTGAAATGAGTCCGTAACGGTTAGAAGTGAAGAGAGGAGTATTTATACTCCAAGTGAAAATCCAACCGTTCAGATCTACGTCGGGAGTCCCGACGCAGATCCCGGGACTTCCGACGTTAGCATAAAATACTGTTCCCAATGGGTCAGAAGTCCACGGGTGAAAGTCAGTGTCGGAACTCCCGGCAAACGTCGAGACTTCCGACGGTCAGAACTCCCGACGAACGTCGGGACTTCCGACGTGCACAGTTAATCAAACAGCCAGCACTGCTGAGGCCGGGACTCCCGGCTCGGGTCAGATCAGTGTCGGAACTCCCGGCGAACGTCGGGACTTCCGACGGTCGGAACTCCCGGCGAACGTCGGGACTTCCGACGTGCACAGACAGCGAGCAGTTAGAAGCACAGGTGCCGGGACCCCTGGCTTAGGTCGGGACTTCCGACTGTCGGGAGTTCCGACTTACGTCGGGACTTCCGACACCGAAAGTCACAGAAAATTATTCTATGTGCTCGTGAAGTGCTAGAGTGACACACTTTTGATTTTATTTAAATGCTTGAGCACTCTATCTTCCTCAGACCAACTAAACTTGCATCCCTCTTTATAGTGCGGCGGATCCTAAACTCAAAAACAAAATTAAAACCTTTGGAGATCATTTTGAATTCGTCCGCCTTTACAACTTCAAGAATTGAGGGATACCATTTCATCTTTATCAACTCTTTGAATCTTTCATGGGACTAATAGCTGCAACATATCTCATTAAGATCACATTAGTCCCTAATTTGGATGTCATAAATACACCAAAACCCACATAGGGGGCAAATGCACTTTCAATCTCCCCCTTTTTGGTAATTGATGACAACCAACTTAGGCTTTTATAGGAATGAAAGAATTTAAAGCTTTTTGAACCCCAAAATTTATGGAGAGCTCCCCCTTGATGTATGCATGAATTTGAATTTCAATTGGAATCATGTATACATGCTTTGCATACACCAAGACAAAAGCTCCCCCTAAATTTTGTAATCCGTGGGGTGCAACAAGTGTGTGTGAACAAGTATATAGACGTGAAAAGAGATGCAATATGACATGTTATTTCACACAATAAGTAAATATGATGGCCAAGATTTCAAAGAGAAACTTGAAGCAATACATGGCCATTTAAAAAACATTCATCATGACAAGTAGAGATAAGCACAAGCAAATAAGATAGATTAAAACATTACTTATCCTACAATCATCCATCACACACATATAAATAGATAGTTGTCCATCACACGGTTGCCACCACACGACATAGTTCATACACGCTAAAGGTTTTAAAGTTCCAAAACATAAAGACCAACTAACTTATTACAATAAATCAAAGCCTAACACTCCCCCTTTGTCAACAAGTGCCAAAAGGGGTAGGCAGCATGAGAAACCAACTACTCATCATCGGAGACATCATCATCGCCTTGGTCACTTTCCTCACCATCGTCGTCTTCTTCATCATCTTCTTCCTCTTGATATTCCTCATCGTCTTCAGTTGCTTTCCCTTTGCCATGTGGGCGAGAAGAAGCATCATCGTCGTACGCCGCACAAGCCTCATCATATAAAGCCAACAGATCACGAGGAGGCACAAATGGCGGCGGAGGAGAAGATACAATTCCTGCATGCTGTTCCAATCGATATAGCCTCTCTTGCATGTCGTGCTCACGCTGAGCACTAGCACAACACTGTCCAAACATGTAGGTCATTAGAAACTTGAACTTGCTGGGCTTCTTTCCGGAGGAGGACGAAGAGAGGGGCTCGTCACTGGATGACCGAGCAGCAGCAGCAGCAGCAGCAGTGGTGGCAGCACCACGGCGAGAGCGAGAACCCGAAGGACCTTTCCCTGGGGCACGGGCTGCCTCAGCTTTGTCTTTGAGTTCTCTAGCGGCAATGATAGAGGTTTTGTTGGATATCTTGAGGACCTTATGCTCAGAATCATAGGGAAAACGGATGCCAGACACATGCTCTATGATATGCATGATGTATGGTGCATAGGGCAGGTGCTTCACCGGATCCTCAGAAGCATCATGAATCTTATACCAGATATAGCGGCTGATGGAGAACTTCTCAAACTCATCTCCAAAACGCTGAAGCACCTTCTGTGAATCATCACGAAGAAAGGTGGAGTCACCTACCTTCGGATACAATATCTGTCTCAGGATGTTGTTCAGAACATAATAATATGGCTTCAGAAATGTGGTCTGTCCATCAGCCCTGTGACCCTCAAGATACATGTGTTGATATTCCTCCAAAGCAAGATCCTCATACTCAGTTAGCTGATTTGCAGTCCGGTCGCTGTGACCCAAACCTAGAAGGCGAGAGAAATTGACAAAGTCCACCTTATAGTGCTTGCCTTCCGTGGTCCAGTGAATAATGTCCACAGCACCGGTCTGGTCTCTCTCATGATGATAAGAAGCATAAAACTAACAAATCAGCTCATTGTTCCAATTCTTCCGAAATGCTAGCAGGTAAGACAACCCCATTGATTGAATATCTCGAACCATCTGCTCCAGCTCGGGTTCCTTGTACTTGCCAAGATAATATGCATCAATGCACTTCATCTGAAGGACCGGTGGCTCCTTCTTCTTCAAAAACTTCCGATAAAGAATGGAATCATAGAAATCATAATGGAAGGGGTGCCAGAAACGATACTCAAGGCGGAGATCTTTCTCATCCTCTGCAAACAGGTTCCTTGCTCTGTTGTACCGGATGTCCTTGACCCGGTGACGATAATCCACAGGAAGAGGAGGCGTCCATCCACCAGCCGGATTCGGAGCCATGGAGGGCTCCCGCATGACCGGCGACACACCGGGGAATGGAACAAGCTGAAATGTCCCCGGCGGACCACGAGTCGGGGTGCGAAGCGGTGGAACAGCAATGGTGCGTCCGGCACGATCCAGCGCTTCCTCTTCTTCATCAACCATCGGCTCAGTCCCAATAGGAGCAGGAGCAGGAGGGGCAGGAGGAGGAGCGGCAGCCGATGACCCCTGGTCGCCACGGCCACGGCCACGGGAACCACCAGCACCACGCGAGTAAGACGCCTTGGTGCGGCCAGGAGGCTTGGGAACAGCGGCACGATCTTGAGTCTTCTTGGAACGCTTTTCCCGATGGCGCGAGGGACTACTACCACCTTCCATGACTGCGTAGAACACAAAATGGAACTAAGAAACAATACAAGGAGAGGTGAACGAACATCGAGAAGTGAAGAAACAGGAATGGAGTGGTCACCATAGGGTCGGTAGTCCCGGCCAAAGTCGGGACTTCCGACAGCTGGGAGTTCCGGCGAACGTCGGGACTTCCGACGGTCGGAACTCCCGACGGTCACCGGGACTTCCGGCGCACACGGTGACCATCCCATTCATGGGGCTTCAAATCACGACACACATCCAAACAAGGGAGATAGAGGAGTAGAGAGGAAGAAAGAATAGAGGGAAAACAAAAGGTACATTGGATTTAGGGTTAGAACACCATGGTAGTACCTTGAAACGAGAACGAAAGAGATGAAGAGAACCAAATCGCAGTCGTCGACGAACAAATCCACGGGCACAATCTCCTCCACCAATGGAATCTCCTCCACCAATGGAATCTCCTCCACACCAATGACAAGAACACCCTAATCCGAAGAAAAACAAGGGCACGGGCGGTGGAAGGAGAGAGGGAGGGAGGGAGGGCGGTCGGCACTACCGGCAAGACCTCCGGCGGCGGTGGAAGAGGGAAGGAGGCCGGAGGACGAGGTAGGGCGGCGGAGGGAGAGGAGGGCGAGATGGGGCAGAGGCGGCGTCGGCGTCGTTAGAGAAACCGCAGTAAAAAAAATGGGGCCGGTTATAAAGGAGGTGGGTAACAAATCGGCGCAGTCAGATCTGCGTCGGAACTCCCGGCGCACGCCGGGACTTCCGGCGGTCGGGACTTCCGGCGCGAGCCGGGACTCCCGGCCGTCGGGACTTCCGACGAATGTCGGGACTTCCGACGCAGGGAAACAGAAAAACACCTTAACCTGCACTCGCTCTATCATGTGGGGCAAAAATATGATGGACACTAAGATTTTCACAGGTGACTAGATTTCATTCATCCAATCCAAAACAATAGTCACTCATGAAAATTACAAAATAGATTTTGAAAGTGACACACAATGTTTTCACAATTCTTTTCTCCTAACTAGATCAAACAAAATGTGTGTGCAAGGGATCAAGCCACGTTACGAGAATCAATGATATTTAGTTCACTCCTCAAAGCACAAAATCTTGACTCATCTAAGGGCTTTGTGAAGATATCGGCTAATTGTTTTTCGGTGCTCACATGATGAATGGCGATATCTCCTTTGGCTTCGTGGTCTCTCAAAAAATGATGCCGGATGTCTATGTGCTTTGTTCGAGAGTGGTTTACGGGGTTGTTTGCCAACTTAATGGCACTCTCGTTGTCACACAAAAGTGGAATCTTGGTTAACTCACATCCAAAGTCCTTTAGTGTTTGCTTCATCCAAAGTAGTTGGGCACAGCAAGCGCCGGCCGCCACATACTCGGCTTCGGCGATGGACAAAGCAACGGAATTTTGCTTCTTAGAGCTCCAAGACACTAAGGAACGACCAATAAATTGGCAAGTTCCGGTAGTACTCTTTCGGGTTACTTTGCAACCGGCATAATCCGAATCGGAATAGCCAAGTAACTCAAAAGTGGAGCCCTTAGGATACCACAAGCCAAGATTAGGAGTGTGCACTAAATACCGAAAAATTCTCTTAACGGCCATCAAATGACATTCTTTCGGATTAGCTTGAAATCTTGCACACATGCACACGCTAAGCATAATATCGGGCCTAGATGCACAAAGGTAAAGGAGTGATCCAATCATGGAGCGATATACCTTTTGATCAACGTCCTTTCCTCCTTGATCAAGATCAAGATGTCCATTGGTTGGCATGGGTGTCTTGATGGGCTTGGCCTTGTCCAAGTTAAACTTGTTCAACATGTCATTGGTGTACTTGGTTTGACTTATGAACGTGCCATCCTTGAGTTGCTTGATTTGAAATCCAAGAAAGAACTTCAACTCTCCCATCATGGACATCTCGAACCTATTTGTCATAATCCTACTAAATTCCTCACAAAAAGCCACATTAGTACTACCAAATATTATGTCATCGACATATATTTAGCAAACAAAGATATCATTATTGACTTTACGAGTAAACAAAGTAGCATCGGCCTTTCCTATCTCAAAACCTTGTTTGAGTAGGAAATCCTTTAAACAATCATACCAAGCTCTAGGGGCTTGTTTGAGCCCATAGAGTGCCTTGTCGAGCTTGTAGACGTGGTTTGGATACTTGGGGTCTTCAAAGCCCGGTGGTTGCTCTACATACACCAACTCGGATAGGGGGGCATTGAGAAATGCACTCTTCACGTCCATTTGATATAACTTGAAATCATGATGGGCGGCATAGGCAAGTAGAATATGAATTGATTCTAGCCTAGCCACCGGTGCATAGGTCTCCCCAAAATCCAAGCCTTCAATTTGAGTGAATCCTTGAGCCACCAACCTTGCCTTGTTCCTTGTTACCACGCCATGCTCATCTTGCTTGTTGCGGAAAACCCACTTGGTTCCAATCACATTTTGCTTGGGTCTTTCCACCAAGGACCAGACTTCATTCCGAGTGAAGTTATTCAACTCCTCTTGCATGGCTATCATCCAATCCGGATCATCAAGTGCCTCTTCCACCCTACGAGGTTCCAAAGGAGAAACAAACGAGTAATATTCACAAAAACTTGCTAAACGGGAACGTGTAGTTACCCCTCGTCGAATGCTCCCCAATATGTTATCAACGGGATGATCCCGTTGAATGGATTGATGCACTCTAGGATGCGGCACTTGAGTTGATCTTTGGATAGGGCCATCATCATCATCATCATCATGGTCATGATCGATTGGAAGATCACAATCATGAGCTTGTGGAGGGTTGACCTCACTACTTTCTTCATTGTTGACACCATCTTCATGAGAATGACCTTGTGCTTCTTTTGATCTCCCATCTTGACTATCTCTTGTTGCGGACGCTTCACCATGTTCATTTGATGAAACATGATGAATGGTTGGATCAAGATCATCATGCACAACATGGTCTTCATCTTCGTCTTCAACGGGCTTTACTTCACCAATAGCAAGCTTCTTGATTGCTTCATGTGGGGCTTCCTCATTACCTACATTCTCAACATTGACTTGCTCTTTTTGAGAGCCGTCGGTTTCATCAAAAGTCACGTCTACCGCTATTTCAATCAAACCGGTGGTTTTATTGAAAACACGATATCCATGTTCGTTAGTACCATAACCAAGCATGAAACCTTCATCAACCTTTGGTGCAAACTTAGAACTTTTGGATTTCTTGTTAAGTATGAAACACTTGGATCCAAAAACTCTAAAGTAGTGCACCTTAGGCTTTTTACCGGTTAGAAGTTCGTAGGCGGTCTTTTCTCTTATCTTGTGAAGATATAAGCGGTTGATGGCATGACATGCCGTGTTGACCGCTTCCGCCCAATAATTAGTTGGGGTCTTGTACTCATCCAACATTGCTCTTGCGGCTTCTATGAGCGTTCGGTTCTTCCTCTCCACAACACCATTTTGTTGTGGAGTGTATGGAACCGAAAACTCATGCTTGACTCCTTCTACATCAAGAAACTCTTCAATGTTGGTGTTCTTGAACTCCGTCCCGTTGTCACTTCTAACTCTCTTGATTTTGACATCAAACTCATTTTGGGCTCTTTTAGCAAACTTCTTGAAGATTCCTTGGACTTCACTCTTTTCACGCAAAAAGAATACCCAAGTGAAACAAGAATAATCATCAACAATTACAAAACCATATTTGTTACCACCAATGCTTATATAAGCGACGGGTCCAAATATGTCCATGTGAAGCAATTCCAATGGCCTTTCGGTTGTCACAACATTCTTGGCGGGATGTTTAGCTCCAACTTGTTTTCCTGCTTGGCATGCGCTACAAATCCTATCTTTCTCAAAAGAAACATTTGTTAGTCCAAGGATGTGTTCGCCTTTTTGAAGTTTGGCCAAGTTCCTCATCCCAACATGGGCAAGTCGGCGATGCCATAACCAACCCATGCTAGATTTTGCCATTAAACAAGTCTCGGGATTTACTCTATTTGATGTGAAATCAACTAGATAGAGTTTCCCTTTTAAATGACCCATAAATGCAATAGAGGAATCCTCCCTTCTATAGACTTCCACACCCTTATCCGTAAAGAGACAATTGTAACCCATCTCACAAAGTTGTGAAACGGACAACAAATTGTATCTCAACGAATTCACAAGTAAGACATTGGAAATGGAATTATCATTTGATATTGCAATTTTACCCAAACCGAGTACTTCACCTTTTCCATTGTCACCAAACACAATATTTCCACTTTGATCATGACTCGGTTGAAATGATGTAAACATGTCCTTCTCTCCGGTCATATGATTGGTGCATCCACTATCCAACACCCAACTTGTTCCACCGGAGGAATATTCCTACAAAAACAAATTATGCTTTTGTTTTAGGTACCCAAAAAGATTTGGGTCCTAAGGGGTTAGTCACATAAAACTTGGGCACCCAAACACTCCTCATAATTTCCTTTCTCTTTTGGGCACCAACGTACTTAACCACAATCTTGCCATCCTTGCCCCAACAACACATATAGTCACTAGCATAGCACCGTGGAAGTGGTGCTTGTGGCTTGAGGACATCGGATTGCTTTGTCTTGATTGTCTTGATATTTGTAGGTTGAATCTTTGGAATGTATACCTTGTTGTTGGCCTTGCATATAAGCTCATCAAGAGCAACACCCTTGTTGAACTTCACACAAGGCACACCATTTATCATATTCCTTCCATTGGCCTTTCCATCATACCTATTGTAGCCAATGCCTTCCTTGATTGATGGGTGCCTTGATGACTTGTATATAGTCTTGTTTGATTGCTCTTGACACTTACACCCATTTTTCAATATCATCTCCAACCTATGAATTTCCTTGTTTTTCTTCTCTAACTCAACAAGGTTAGTTGCATATGCATTTACATTAATTTTATAGCATCTTTTACAACCATCACTAGTGGAGACATTAGAGACTTCGGTTGCCTTAGGAGAAGTTGAAGTGCTAGCCCAAAGAGTACTATAGTTTAGCTCAAGATTTTGATATTTTTCTTTCAAGCTTGTGAGGCTTTCTTGAGCTATACTCTTTTCATTCTTAAGGCTAGCTATTTGATCATTAACCGAGGAATGTTCCTTAGTCAATTTCCCAATTGAGTCATTGGCTAAAGACAATTCAACGGTTAACTTCTCAACCTTCATCTTTTCCTCGGCGATAGATGCTTCAAGTGCAAGGTTTTTCTCTCTCTCTTGAGTAATTATATCTCCTTGCAACTCTAAGCATCTATCCCTCTTCTCTAATTTCTTCATTAGCATTTTTATTTTAGTGAATGCCTTTTTACCAAATTTCTTTATCATGGTTGCTTCAATTTCTTCTATGTTATCATCACAACTATCATACTCATCACTAGAGGAAACAGGTGTAGTATGTACCTTCTCCCCTTTTGCCATGAGACAAGTTGGAGTGTAGTAGTCGTTGTCAATGAGGTTGGAGAAGAGCCTCGGTGGTGAAGATAGGTTGGCGAAGAGCTTTGGTGGTGAAGTTGAGTAGGGGAAGATCATGGTCGATGAAGAAGAGTGGTGGATGGCGATGTTTGCGGCTCCCTTCTTCTTCTTCTCATCATCACTTGAGTTACTATCACTTGACTCCCATTCTTCCCCAATATGAGCTTCACCTCTCTTCTTGCCTTTGTTCTTCTTATCTTCATCCTTGTCATGCTTGTGCTTCTTTTTCTCATTAGGACAATCGGCTATGAAGTGACCAACTTGACCACATCCATAGCAAAATCTCTTTTTGAACCTTCTTTTACCATCACCATAGGTCTTGCGATTGCTTTTCTTCTTCATAAACTTTCTAAGATTCCTAATCACAAATGCAACCTCCGCATCGGAATCTTCTTCTCCACTTGAGGAATCATCCTTCACTTTCTTCTTCTTTTCTTGACTTGAAACTTGACCTTCATGTTGTTGAGTTGCTTTAAGGGCGGCACTTTTGTTGAATCCCATTGCATTAGGATTTTGATTGTGAGCATTTATTGCATCTTCATCTAGACACTCATGATGCTTGAGCTTTGAAAGAACTTCTTGAGGTGTCATCTCATCATAACCGGGCCTTTCCATGATCACGGATGCTAGCATGTTGTTCTTGGCTCTATAGGTTCTCAACATCTTTCTAGCAACTTTGTTGTCATCCCATTCGTTGCTACCAAGAGCTCTTATGCGGTTGACCAATGCCATGAGCCTATCAAACATGGATTGTGTTGTTTCATTTTGCAAGAATACAAATCTTTCCAATTCACCATGAAGTAACTCTATGTTGCCTTTTCTCACACTTTTATCTCCTTCAAATGATACTTTCAAAGTATCCCAAATTTGCTTTGCACTTTCCATTCCATTCACTTTTCTAAACTCATCCGGAGCTAGGCTTGACACAAGCAATGCTACGGCTTGTGCATTTTGATGGAGGTTGTGCACTTCTTCCGGAGTTATCTCTCTATCTTCATCAGTAGGAATCATCACACCAACATCCATAACTTCCCAAAGTCTTGCGGCTATTAGATGCATCTTCATCTTGTAAGACCAATCGGTGTATCTTGTTCCATCAAAGTGAGGTGGCTTGCCAATATTGACGGATGGAGTATGGAGTGTTGAACTTTTCATGATTTGTCCATAGTCAAAACTCATGTGTGAATATATTCCTTTTCCATGAGCATGCTCACCGGCTCCAATATCACTAGCGGCATCTTTGTTTGCTTCATTCTTGTCACTAATATCATTCTTGCCACTTATTGCATCATCAACCTTCTTGCTTAATTCTTCCTTCAACTTGCTCATCTCATCTTGCATCTTTTTCATTTCATCTTGAAAGAGCTTGACTTGAGTACTCATCAACTCTTCAGCTATTTTCTTGGCCATTTCAACGGCAACGGCTTGCATCTTGTCGGTCTCCGACATTGTTTCTTCTCACGTGGTGAAACGCAAAGAGAAGACCTCGCTCTGATACCAATTGAAAGGATCTAACAATGCCTAGAGGGGGGGTGAATAGGCGTATCTAAAAATTTACTGCAAATGCTAAGTTCAAATCTGTCAGCCACTGTCGGAAGTCCCGACGTTTGGGTCGGAACTCCCGACGTTGTCAGAAGTTCCAGCGCAAACGTCAGCAGTTCCGACGCCTACGTGAACTACAAAAGCAGTGCCAAATTTAACTTTGCGGATAAATAAACTTACAACCTCACTTCCTAGTGGTTAGGTGAAGATGTTGGGTCACTCCCTTGACGCCGTAAAGCCTCCAAACCGTAGATCGAGTCCAAACCCTAAAATGGAGATTTTGGAGACAAGGAGACAAACACATACAAGTAATCTCAAGCAATCACAACAACAACAAGCACGCGGGACACAAGGATTTATCCCGAGGTTCGGCAACCCCACAAAGGAGCTCCTACGTCCTCGTTGTTGAGGTGACCACTAAGGTCGGAGTCTTTTCCACCTCCTTGCCTCTCTCAAAGCGACCACAAAGGTCACTTGAGCTTTCCACTAAGAAATCGAAGGGTGATACAAACTTCCTAAGGCTCTTCCACAAGATGGAAGCTCTTGGGCAACGCCTAGCCGGCTAGGGGCAAAGCCCCAAGAGTAATAGATGCAAACACAACCGGCTTGACGAAGAAATCAAGTGCTCAAGCTTTCCAAAGTGATGCTCTCACTTAATCCACTCTCCTTTTACTCAAAAACTAAGGGAATCGAAGATTGGAGCAAAGGGGGAAGGAGAGGGGTGCTTTTGTTGCTTGGGAGCTGTTCAGCACGAAGTGAGTCAACTGTGAAATGAGTCCATAACGGTTAGAAGTGAAGAGAGGAGTATTTATACTCCAAGTGAAAATCCAACCATTCAGATCTACGTCGGGAGTCCCGACGCAGATCCCGGGACTTCTGACGTTAGCATAAAATACTGTTCCCAATGGGTCAGAAGTCCACGGGTGAAAGTCAGTGTCGGAACTCCCGGCAAACGTCGGGACTTCCGACGGTCAGAACTCCCGACGAACGTCGGGACTTCCGACGTGCACAGTTAATCAAACAGCCAGCACTGCTGAGGCCGGGACTCCCGGCTCGGGTCAGATCAGTGTCGGAACTCCCGGCGAATGTCGGGACTTCCGATGGTCGGAACTCCCGGCGACCGTCGGGACTTCCGACGTGCACAGACAGCGAGCAGTTAGAAGCACAGGTGCCAGGACCCCTGGCTTAGGTCGGGACTTCCGACACCGAAAGTCACAGAAAATTATTCTATGTGCTCGTGAAGTGCTAGAGTGACACACTTTTGATTTTATTTAAATGCTTGAGCACTCTATCTTCCTCAGACCAACTAAACTTGCATCCCTCTTTATAGTGCGGCGGATCCTAAACTCAAAAACAAAATTAAAACCTTTGGAGATCGTTTTGAATTCGTCCGCCTTTACAACTTCAAGAATTGAGGGATACCATTTCATCTTTATCAACTCTTTGAATCTTTCATGGGACTAATAGCTGCAACATATCTCATTAAGATCACATTAGTCCCTAATTTGGATGTCATCAATACACCAAAACCCACATAGGGGGCAAATGCACTTTCAAATTGTTATATTACATCGATGTTGGATCCGGATACGGGATACTTATATGTTTTGACCATAATGCATATCCAGCTACCTTTGACCGGAGCTAGAGCTACAAACAACTGCAATAGACGTATAACCGTTCAAGTTACACAATACATAATGGAATCGGACTCTATACCATAACTAAACTTAAACTTGTGCTATTCTAACTTCTATAAACACTATTTATATATCATGGCATAACCACATCGACAGCCTTGTTTTTAAGAAAACGAGACAAAACCCTTTCGTCCGGTTAATGTCGGAAAAACAAGACTAAAACCAATACCTAACTAAATTAGGATCAGGAGCCCAGCACAAGGGCAAAATCGTGGCATATCCAAGAAAAAGAAACAACAACAACAACAACACGCCCCAGCACAAGGGCGAAAAGTGGCATAACCACAAATATAACAGTAAGAAGAGAAGACAACAACACCAAAGCACAGGAGCTTCTTCAACAATGTGAATGAGGCCAAAACGTAATCATCGTCAGCCAAGCAGGAGTTTGGCAAGGCTTTCGCCTAAGTCTTGTGCTGAGGAGTAACTATATTGATCGGGCCAACCAAAGAGACAAAGCAGCAAGCGGTTCTTCAGCAATGCCTTCAAAAAGGAGATTATGCCTGAGGGCGTTCCTCGTCTCTGGCCAGCCTATATCCGAGCAGAGCTTTCACCCTGAACCCACGCCAAACCTCCCACTGACAAGACAACAATTGCCCTTGTCGCCTCATCAGTTGTCCAGAGCTAATGCCCCAACGTTGCCACCACACTGTCACCATCACCGCGGACACAGGAATGGTCGACGTCGTCACTGTGCCCAAACAGCGCTCAGCCCTGCCCTTCAAGAGGCAGAGTAGGCCCTCATCTGCCGAAGACGGATAGAGAGAGTGGCACAGGGGAGGGCGCCCATGGCACTCAGCCCCACCGTCGACACGCCTACGGCCAAACTGCGCGCACCATGCACGCACACGTAGAAGAACACCGCATCCACAGCAGCGGCTCCGCAAGATCGAGACGTGAGGTCGCCCGATCCGGCGAAGGGGACGCCCATGGGCACGTAGCCCTGCTACCAGCAAGCACGTGGCCAAACCGCGCACCTAGGTCCCTTTGCAGAACATCCAGTGAAGGAGGGGAGAAGGAGAAGAAGGATGGGGATGCGCGAGCTAGGCGCTGTCGCTTGCCGCCACTGTCGCCCGTTGGAAAGCCACAGCAGCGACGGAGTTTGCGGCGACGGCGGCGAGACGCCCCCTGGTCGCCTAAAAGGTGATGACGCGGGCCGCGCCGACCCCCGCACCCGATGGTGTCGTCCTGCTCTGCTGCTAACGCCGTCGGCGTCATCTCGCGCAGCTACCGGCACCTCACGCCGTCCATGGCCTCCCGCCGCGCCGCGCCGTCCCTGCCCCAGTCGCCCGCGCCGGCAGCTCCCCGGCCAGAACTGAGCGGAGGGCGCCAGATCTGGCCACGGGAGGACTGGATTTGGTCGGGGCGGTGCCGGATCTACCGCCTTACGCCGGAGAGCACCAGCGCCGCCCCTCCGTCTTCCCAGGCTTCACGCCTCCTCCACCGTGCCGGAGGTGGAATGTCGCCCGAGTGTGGCCCTGCCACCACCATCCTCTCTTGCCGCCCAGTTTTCGTGGTGGTGCACTTCGGCGGCGGCAAGACGTATATGAGGAGGGGAGAGGTGGCAACGGCCGGCTAGGGTTCGCCCCAAGCTGCCCACGTGTGGGCAGCACGGAGCTCAAGGCTATTGATAGGCGTGAGTGTGGCTATCAATTGAACCGCCCGTGTAAAACTGTAAATACATATTTACGGACAGTTTTTTTAAGATTACTCTTAGTAAAATCCATATGTTTACAATAGTGGTTCTCTTAACCTACCGCTAGTGTAAATCCAATTTATATTGGTGGCATCTTTAAGAGAACCACTAGTATAGATACATGATTTATACTGATGGTAGTCTTAAAAAAAATCGCTAGTCAAAATGTATTTGCAATAGCGGTTTTCTTAACCTAACGACTGTACAAATCATTTGAAATCATTTAAAAAAAAATCAAAGATCTTGGAAGGAGAAATGATCTAACCAAAGTTGTACTACTTGAAAAGATTTACAACTTTATAGTTCACTAATTTATCTTTGAATTCATTTAAGGCCCATAAATTATGTTTTAAAATTAATGATTTTGACATTTATATTTTTTTTAGTTTTTTCACATGATCTTAGATGGAAAAAAATTGACCAAAAGTAAATTTGTAGATCTGGACGAGATCTAAAAAAAAACTTTATAGATGAAACGTTTGTCATTTCAATTCATTTAGAACCACAAATATTCAATAGAGTGAATACAAAAGGCATCTACTAGTTAGTCACAACTGAGTGTGAAGTGGTAAAAAGAGTAACACACAATCACCCTATTCGCTTGTTGGTTTCAGCCAGCCTTATT
This sequence comes from Miscanthus floridulus, assembly GCF_019320115.1. Classification (NCBI taxonomy): domain Eukaryota; kingdom Viridiplantae; phylum Streptophyta; class Magnoliopsida; order Poales; family Poaceae; genus Miscanthus; species Miscanthus floridulus. The sequence continues at coordinate 124,846,607 of NC_089589.1, read as the reverse complement.
CAACCAGCCAACAGTGTTTTCCTCTCAAAACAAACCAGCACTAGCCAGCCCAAACCAGCCCAGAAACCAACCAGCGAACACGTCGAATGTCTAATGCTGCGAGTTTGATTCCTGGAAACCGCACACACGCGTACCTCGTGCGAAAACACACATGACTTAGCGTACCTCGTGCGAAAAAATGCATGACCTAGCAAGCTGCCTGGTGGGGGCTTCCCCGAGTTAAAAAAAAACAATTTGTTTAGCCCAATTTGCAAAATTTAGAAAATCATTTACACTGTGAGTAGTATCCTTAAGACTAGTGTAAATTTACACAGGCGGGTCTTAAGTGACTCTAGTGGAGTTCGCTAATTTTCGCTGGCCTTTGACACCGGCGGTTTCTTAAAAACGCTCTGTGCTAGTTGATAGGTGAAATTTTGGGAAAATACCGCCACCGCCGGGTGTGCGTGAGGCGGTAGCGTTACGCGTCGCTGCTCTCCACTTTCTCCCTCTCCGGCCGGCTCGTGGGGGCGCCAGCAGCACCTGGTAGTGCGGCGACACGCCCGGGTCACCGGCCTCTCACTCGCCGGGTTGCACACGTACGTCGCGTCCTCGTTCCGGTCCCGGTACAGGACGAGGCCGTTGCACTGGTCGTCGGGTAGAGCCGCCGCTATCGTGTGCCCGTCTCGGATTCACGCTGAATGGAACCCGGATTCTCATGGCTCATGGAAACTGAACTTTTAGTACACAAAGTTACCAAATTTATAGTCCCAAAAAAAGAAAGAAAATGGGGAACGAGAATTGGGAACAAGCAGCAATAGATGGTGCACACTGCAGAAGCGCAGAGGCATCATATGACATGGATACATAATACATTGTCTATTTTGGAACTAGTCTTGGGTAAGTTGGATATTGGAGATACATGTTAAGTAAACCAAATCACATTTCAAATCAACTATGGTACAATCTGTACATTGTACATCCCTTTTTGTAGAAATTGTAGAAATCAACAAGGCTAGACAGCAAGTGTAGTGTGAATTTCTGTGGTCCGTTGTACACAAAATAGTATTAAGACATACAATGTGAGCCAAATCACCCTGAACAAACTATCTTCAAAAAGCAGACATGCCATTAGCCATCGAATGAACATAAGGCTACATATACATAGATGTGGAACGGAAGTACCATGGAGATCAGGGCAAGAACACAGTGGCCAAAGGGAGGAGCAGCTGAACAGCATCTGTTAAAAGAAGGTAATCGTAGTGGAGCTCTCACTTTGTTCATCTGTGCCTTTGCCACTCTGCCAGGTTTTACAGTTAAGCTGTCCATATATTTATATTCACAGAGATTGCTTCAAAAGAGCTCTTCAGAGTTGAATTTGTTCCATGCCTCCTGTTAATACAAAAGGTGCAAAATTCTACTTAAACTTGAAAATGTCAGATAATAGGAATCAACAATGCGACTGGCTATTGACACTAACCAACAGTGATGTGAACCACAGATGTAAGAACTGGACTCCCAGAACTTGGTCACAAATGCACAACTTATCATGGAATGACATTAACCCCTCCTAATCACGAATGGTAAATGCACTGATAAATTATTTCAAGAACCGCCTAATCACGAATGGTAAATCCAATGCTAAATTATTTCAGGAACCGCATGCATGCCAAAACACTCTTGTTAAGTTGTTAACACAAGCGGTTCCAATGACCCTATGATATCACAGTAAGTATAATTCTCCTATACAAATGAATTTGTACTTGGCTCTTTTATACTATTAAATGTTGCCAAAGAAGTTGAACACGTACCTTGAGAATGTCAAAGACTTTTTCGGCAATATATTTCTGCTGAAGTGTTGCGCCCTTCTGCTGAACCTTATCAGGATGAATGCATAGTGTCGCCTTTCTGTACTGCTTCTTAACAGCAGCTCCAGTAATCAAATCAGTCAAGGATACAGCTTGCCATCCACATTCTGCCCAAAGTACCTGTTTCAGAAGAAGGTATATATTAGTAAATGGAATACGTTTGACCCTTCTGACAATGTGGCATTCATTAATTCGTTTTTTCAGAGCGCTTGCCATTTAATGTTAGGTTTAACAGACTCGCATCCTAACAGAGTTCAAATAAACTACTGACAAATGAAACAGATAAATGAATTGCTATCAGGTAAAAGTTAGGAAAATTCACCAAATTTATCATTGTAATGTAGACCATCAAAAAGTTATATCAAGCCGCCAACAGCATTAACCAAAAGGAAAACCCCCAGAAATCCAAACCCAGTCCCCATGTGTTGGTCTTGAATCAAAATCAACACATGAATTAGGTTGGCTCAACAAAAAATAAATAATAGTACCATTTTAGTCAGGACCATCTGGTCATATTGAGTATACCTAATACCAAAAAAATGCTAAGTAAACCACAACCAAAAAAGGAGGTCAAAGTAACAATGGTATTTATAGAACAAAAGAATACATCGAGCATGTTTACATAACAAAAAAAAAGAGTGCCCAAAAGAACATACAACTGCACAAAAACACATGCAGCTTATCTTCACACTCTAGTAGCAAAAGTATCAGCCACTCACATATTGTAAAGTTGATAACAAAGCACGCAAGTTGCCCTCTTTCCCAGCAGACCACCTCTTAATTTCAAAGTCTAGAGTGTCTCCAATTCTCTGTAATTCAGAATTCCCAAACAAACAAGTGGTCTATTAGCAACCAAACAAGTGTAGCTAAAGGGCCAAGGCATGCTGTGATCACTGACTAAAAAAATGATGATAAGATTATGAAAAGGTGAAAACAATTTTACATAATGTGGACTGTTGAGTGTTGCCTTGAACTAAAATAAGCATAATCAAGCTGATCCAGATATGAAAAGAATTAGCACATACATCTCTCTCTGCCTGCTCCCTCTGTACTTGCATATCTCGTTCATTCTTCTCAGCCAGAGCTTTAGCCTGGAGATATAATAAACAACCACAAGTGAGAATGGAATAGCTATTGTTTCTTTGTAATAACAGGGAGAGGTAGACTTATACAGCATAGGAATAAGCTAGACCATAGGCAATAAACTTATTGCACAGGTGATAGTGAACATTTTTTGTTTGTATTCTGAAATTACAGAACATTACCGCTCGTTCACGAGTCCTCTGATGGCGTTCTAACCTAGCACGTCTTCTTTCTTCACTTTCTCCCTCAACTTCTTGAAATACGTCAGAAGATGCAGGAGCTGGAAATACAAAAGAAAAAATAATGGATTACAGACAAGTATGGCAGTAAATTAGGAGCACAACATCAGCAGAAACTTAAAACCATAAAATTAATGCTACTTTGGGAAGACTTAATAATCTAATACCTCCAAATAAGTCAGACAGATCATCGCCAAAACTTGTGGCTGACGCCACTTTTCTCACAGGAGCCGAAGTTGATGCTGCTCTCTGTGATCCATTAGTGGTTCCTGTGCCTTGAGCTCCAAAACCAAACATAGAATCCTATAAAATCCAATTTTAGCAAAAGGTAACAGACTGACCTGCGCACAATCATTTTTATGTGAATATTTTGACAGATATAATTACCACTGTAGGTGTTGGAGCCCTCTGCTTTTGTGCACTGTTGGCACGAGCACCTACACCGAAGAATGACTCAAGATCATCTGGTGTGCTCTGCTTTTCTCTTGAAGCAGCAGCTGCGGCGGCGGCGGCAGCTGCAGCTGCCTGCCTTTCTCGAGCCTCAGCAGCAGCTCTTTCCACTGCAGCTCGTTCAGCTCTCTTCCTTGCTTCTTGCTGAGCTCTCTCAGCAGCAGCTCTTTCTGCTGCAGCCCTCTCCCTAGCAGCAGTCCGCTCCCTCTCCTTGGCTTCAGCAGCTGCCTTCTCCTTGGTTTCTGCAGCTGCCTTCTCCCTTGCTTCTGCAGCGGCTCTCTCCCTTGCTTCTGCAGCTACCCTAGCTGCTCTTTCTTTCGCCTCAACTGCAGCCCTCTCACGGGCTTCCTGTTGAGCCCTTTGCACAGCAGCACGCTGTGTACGCTGGCGTGCCTCTCTTTCAGCTTTTGCACGAGCTTCAGCAGCTGCTCTCTCCCGTGCCTCCTTTGTAGCCCTCTCCACTGCCTGTCGTTCTCTCTCCCTTTGTCTCTGTTGTTCCAACTCCCTCTCCTTTTCAAGCCTTCTACGCTCTCTCTCCATTTCCTCCCTCTGCTTCATTTCCCTTTCTTTCTCCAATCTTTCTTGTCTGTCTTTCTCCTCAGGATCTGATGAGCTTCTTTCAAAGTCTTCATCAAAAACATTGTTGTCATAAGCAGGCGTTTGAGGTTTGCCCATGGCAAAACCTTCCAGGTCATCTATTGAAGAAACCTCTGGTTGCTTTGGCAAATCTGTGTAATGGTTGTGATTTTGGCTAGACTGACGAGCATGCCCATTCTCCTTTCCATTTCCATTTGCTCCCAGTGGCTTTCGTTTAAGAAGAGGTGGTGATCTGGAGGGTGGTGGAGCAGTAGTTGGCGCTGTGAAAAGGGGAATCTCAGAAACTGTAAGCCATATATCATCTTCAGATTCAGTAGATCTTGGTGACTGATCCTCCATATCATTACCACGAATGTCAGAATACCTTGCAGACTGTGACTTGGGCATGGCGTTACCAAAGTCTTCCATAGAAGATTGACGTGCTGGATTTCTGTCCATTGAATGGTGTAGAGGACTGGAATCTCGTACTACACTTGGCGGGTTTGTGTCCTTGGCATGACCATTGAGTTCAGATGTAAACAAAGGATCTGATTTTGGAGCCTGGTCAAAAGCACTTGATTCCTCAAATAAACTATCATCATCAGCAGTATTATTGGCAGCTTTGCCATCAATGCTTGCAGACTTATCCAGATTGTCCATGGGATCTGTGGATCTCCCTGGGGATGTATATGAAGAGCCTGAAGCAGAGGCTGTTTCTAGAACAACGAATGGGTCATCTGCCAAGCTAGCTGTCTGCTTAGAAGTTGGAATTGGTGGCTTCATTTTGTTATCGTCATTAGACTTCCTGAAAAATATAGTGAGCATAAGAAATTGTCAGGAGTAAAACGAATTACTGATAGGATTTAGAAGAAATGAGCTACTATTTGAATAAACCTGGCAAGTTAGTGGTGATATCCACAACAGCACAGTACCACACCATATTCAATACTTCCGTGGATATGTAAATACAAAAGAGAGTTAATGGGCGAAATATGGGGAAACCCAGGGTATGCTGGGCTTAATGGCTTATACAGCCCTACTTAACAACATGAAACAAATGGCTCAACATTTCCTACTGAACAGATTACGATGTGTTCTCTAAATATGTTGTTCTCTAAATATGTTCTAACAATCATAAGATTTTCTGGAAAATACCGAGGAACTGTCACCAGATTCTGTAATCCATAGGTATACTTTCAAGTTTCAAGTGGTGAAGTGGCATGAGCAGGCATAATCTATATTGTATCTTACGCTTCTCATACATTGACACTACTCTATGTAACATTATGGCACAGCACAAAAGAGAAAGGTAGCTGGTTCAACATCACAAACATATGGTGGCTGGGTCAATTGTGTAAGGAAACATAATTAAAGATGAAATATATGTGTAAAGATAAGACTAGAGATTAAGAACTACCACCCAAGCCACAATTACAAGTCTAATATATATCAGGTAAATGTGAAGTTTTCTCTGGTCTCTGCTATAGTACTTGCAAGTGAGCACTGATCTCTCCACTTCCTTCTCGAAGTTCCAAGTTCCAACAGGACCCTATTCATGACATGCTCACTTTATACAGATCTCTTTTATCTCAAATGTTCCAACTGATGCACGAAAGCTTGTGACACAAGCTAAAGTTCCACAATCTAATCACCGACAAGCACAAGCTCTGCAATTGTAAAAGGCAGCAGCAGACATTATTGGATCTAGCTTGCACATTCCACTTCAATCCATGCACCCTCACATTGCCCAAATGCTCTGATCTAACTGAACTAGCAACCACACCAAACGCAGATCCAAATGTAGGAAGGTCAGGAGCCTGCTCACCTACTCCTCGGCGGGCTGCTGCTCCCCGCGAACCCAGGGATGAGATCATCGAACCCCGCGCTCCCCATTCGGTCCTCCCGCGCCGGCACCGGCTTCCTCTTCTCCTCGGCAGGGCTCCTCCCGAACGCCCCGAGCAGGTCGCCGTCATCGTCGTTGACCGCCACCGGCCTCCTCCTCTCCTCCGCGGCCCGCGGCGGCGCGCTCCCGAACCCCGCGAGGAGGTCGTCGTCGTACGCGGGCGGCGGCGGCGCCGCGGACCGGGCGCTGGTGGCGAACACGTCGTCGTACGCCGGGGCGGCCGAGGAGCCGAACATGCCGTCGTCGTACCGCGGCGCGGCGGAGGAGGAGGTGGAGGACCGCAGCCCCGGGACCGCGTCGAAGATGTCGTCGTCGTACGCGGGGGCGGGGGCAGGCGAAGGCGCGGCGGGCTTGGTGGTGGGGCCCTTGAACGAGTCGAAGAGCGAGTCGAAGGAGGAGGTGGAGGTGGAGGCGGGGGCTGGGGCGGCGGAGCCGAAGAGGTCGTCGTAGGACGGCGCCGCGGAGGGGGCCGGGGTGGATCTGCCGTAGCTGGCCCACGCGGCGGCGCTGGCGCCGGCGGCGGATCCGGTGGAGCGGGAGGAAGCCCCGGCCATGGGGGTGGCTTTGCCCTGCGGCCGCACGCCGAAGTCGCGGGCCAGGAGGCCCTCGATGCCGTCCATGGTTCTGGTGAGCGGGACGGCGGCGGCGGCAGGCGGGCGGTGGGGCAGCCGGGCGAGGAGGCAGGAGGATCCCGATTCCCGACGCGGTGGGAGATCGCGTCGGGACAGGGAAGGGAGAAGGAAGGAACGCGGTGCGGTGGGATGGGAGGGGAAGAGCGGTGATGTGTCTTTCTCCCTCTTCTTCGCTGGCTGCCTCGTTGGGTGTATGGCGGTGGGCCCCACCGCCACCGGAGGTTGGCACGCCGATTTTCAAACATTTTTTCCTTCTGGGTCCGGGGTTTGTGAAGGGTGAATTTGTAGATTGTAGCTCTTAGGGCTCCTTTGGGTACGTCAAACCCCACAGGGATCCCCGTCGATTCCGCGTGTGGCTGCTGAGGCCGGACGATCTGCTCTCCCTCAAAGTCCCTTTGGCTGTTTGGACACCATCCTGGCCAAAAAAACACGCGTGCCATTCTACCCCTACTACCGTCTAAACACGTGGAATTAAAAAAACGTCTCCTAGCTCGTGAATTAGTTTCCCCATTATCGATGAAATATGGTCGGCAGTCTATTTAGGGGTATGTCCAAAATAGTAGATTATCGGCAGACAGATGCACAAGCTACAAACAAGATGGTGACGCAAGACAAACACGAGGTTTTATCCAGGTTCGGCCGCCGTGAAGGCGTAATATCTATGTCCTGCGTCTGATTGTATTGCTGTATATCAATGAGAGATGTTTTTTAGAGGGGTCTCCTGCCCGCCTTATATAGTCTGAGGGGGCAGTGTTACAGATCATAAAACTAATCCTAATCGGTTACAATTGCCATAGGTGGCCGGACAAGAATTCCTATTCTTACCGATCAGGATTTTGCTTGATCTCCAAGTCTGTCTTGATTCCTTGTGCGGGGCTCCGAGCAAATCGGTCGAGCCGCGCGTCGTCTTCTAATGGACCGGACCCCCTGGACTGGGCCGGTCCAAGCCTAGCCGTAAGGGTATAGGGGTTAATACCCCCACAGCTAGTCCCCGAGCACCATGTATTATATTGCGACACGCCGTTTGATCTTCTTCAGCTAATGCAGTCTATCTTCATGTCATCTCCAACTGGTTGAAATATCGACCAAGCAAATAAGCTAGTATTCTGGTCAGCACAGAGAGCAGTAGACCATGATTATAGCCGAAGATGGTGGTCTGGACAGTCCCCGAGCACGATGGTGGTCTGGACAGTCTCCGAGCACGATGGTGGTCTGGACAGTCCCCGAGCACGAGAAGTGTGGCGAAAAACCATATGCCACTTGTACTATTATTTTTTGTATTTATTTATTTACTTGCTCTGTCAAGTCCAATCTGACACGTCTGGTCAAAGAAGTAGACGGGTATAGCACGTCATACTGCATTTTTGTCTTGTCAAGCAAACAGTTGCGTGGCACCTGTCAATAGGTGCATCAGTGTGGGCCCTCCCACACTGGCAGCGAAGAGGCGCATATATTGGCATAGATCTCGAGGCTGTGAAAACAACCGTCTACGGCACGCGCGCACGTCTCCCAAGAATCTCGAGCAGACGAAACGGCATAACTCTTGGGTTAAATACAGTATAGGATAGGTAAGTTACTTTTTACTGAACCCCATTGCCATTCGCAGCCGCAGCCTTCTTCTTCCTCTCGCCAACCCTAATACCTCTGAAATCACCACCAATCAATCCTCCGCCATTTCCTCGTTCATCAGCAAGGCCAGATTCATGGCGAAAAGTGATGCGCAGAAGAAAGCAGGAGTCATAGCGAAGGAATGGTGGAAATCGAGAAACAACGAGCAGACCATTGAAGACCTTGTCACCATGGGGGTACTCCACGACAAGGAGCTCGCAGGATGGCGTGCGCCGGAGGGCGAGGGGTACCCCGATCCACAACCAGGTGAGATCATGGTGTTCGAAGACTTCTTTAAGCGGAGATTCGGGGGTTCCGGTACATCCTTTTCTTCAGGGGCTCTGTCTTTACTATGAGATTGGGATTTGCAATCTGCATCCCAACTCGATCCTCCTTGTCGCCACTTTCCTACATCTTTGCGAAGCATATGGCGGCTTTCAACCCCATTTCAATTTTTTCCGCCATCTTTTCTGTCTGCAGAAGAAAGGAAGCGACGGTTCGAAGATAGCCGGGGGTGTGTACCTCAACCTCCGTGATGGCATGAAGGCCCAGTACCTGCACTGCCCATGGAACACGTCGCTAGACGACTAGTACAAGAAATGGTTCTACATCCGCAAAGAGCCAAACACAATTACACTGTGCGACGTGGGGTACATTCCGGAGAAGAGGACAAGCTAGTTAGAGAAGCCCGAGCACCTAGAATAGATTCTAGAAAATATTTGGGATGATGCCGTGGAAAAAACTGGATGGTCCGAGCGTGGTCGCGAACTTCATCAGCCGATGGATCCAGCCCTGCCAGAGGAGAGTACATCCTGGCTATGAATATCAAGGTAGCATGGACCCGACGAGGACGAGGCAGGGGGCGCTTGACAAAATCGAAGTCAAAGCCAGAATTGGAGAGCTATTTAACTTAGCTAATCCAAATTATGCTAGATTGAACGACATCGAGCACGCTTTCAAGCTTGCCCAACCTCCCCCAAAGGTAACTCATCTTGCCCTGTACCCGTAGTTTGATATTGTGGTAGGATAAGTGGAAACTTACTGTGTTCACCCATCTTCGTTACCCAGGTTAATGGTCAGGATAGAGCGACAGTGTTTGTGTCACCACCCCCTAGAGTGGAGTGGCCACAAGGAGCTAGTCCCACCACCTAGACCGGCGTCGAGATCGAAGACGAGGATGTCAACTGGGCGGTGCTCGAAGCTGGAGAGGAGGCAGCGGCCCTAGCCGCTGGTAAGCAGCCGGCTGCCCCCAAACAGCCGAAGAAGAGATCAGCAGCCACCCTGCTCACCGGGGGGGGCGCTTAGTATCAATGAGCCCGAGGGGGGCCCGAAGGAGAAAACGGCCAGCAAGCGTTGACAGGCGATTTTTTGCCTGGTCGGACGATGACGCAGAGGAGGGAGAGGATGCAGACACCTTTCGACTTGTCCCTCAAAAGAGGAGGAAACAACTAGAGTCGATGGAGCAAGGTGTTTCCTCCGTGCCTATGGAACCCACATTGCCGACGACGGTGAAGGATGTAGCCGGGTCGACCTCGGTAGTACCTGGGCAAGGAACACGACTGGCGACGGGAGCGACAACTCGACCGAGCACGCCACTAGCCACTACAGCGCAAAGGACAAGCGACGGAGGGGTCGAGCACCAAAGCCCAGCGACATTGCTGGATGTAGAGGGAGACCAGGAGTTGCCCGCACAGCACGTGGAGCAAGTACGGCCGAAGAGACGCGCCTTCGCCACATCATTCCGCGCTTCCAACATGTAAGTATTTGTAACCTTGATGTAAGCTAACAATTTGCATTGAATATGATTGCCTTCTGAACTTATCTTGGATGTACTAGCTCAGCGTCCATCGAAAGTCCGGACCAGCTAGCCAAAAGTGGCGTGGCGCCGCCAGTAAGTGTAGAGCAAACTGCCCAGCAACCGACCACCGAGGAACCCATAGTAGAAAATCTGTCGGGACCTCAGCAAGCAAGTAGTCAGACAACAGTCCCTGAGCAGGTGGTTGAGGAAATAGCTGAGCCAAGCATGAGTGCTCCTAGCGCTAAACCTGCTGAGGGCAACGCATCAACGTCAAGGATAACAGAGCAGGCCAAGGAGCAACGGTCGGAGGTGAGAGCACAGACCAGGTTAATCAACACTGTAGCCCGTGGGAAGGCTGTGGTGATCATAGATGCTGCTGACGCTAGACCAGCACCATTACCCGAAGAAGGGCCCAAAGAGGACGAGGTGGAGGAGGTCCTGGGCCATCCGCAAGACAAGCAACAACATGTGTATATGTCGCGTTAGCGGAATGATCAATGGGTTGTCCATGAGGAAATCCCAGAGGTCGAAGAAACCAAGAAAGTTGAACGGGCGGCGAAACGGCTGGTGACAGAGGTGCAGGTAAGCTTCACTTCACCCCTTGGTCTTGCTGTCTGGTCATAGTTGTCTTACTTAGCTATCTGCACTCAGGACTTAATGAAGACCGCAAGGTACCACAAGAAATGCTTTGACCAGATCGGGGGGATCACTGCGAGCAACAAGGAGCTGACGGTAGAGGTAGAATGCTTGCGCCAGCGACTTGAAGCTGCCAATCTTGAAAAGACGGTGCAAGAGTCCCAGAACCAGAACCTGGTCATCTAGCTTAGTAATAAAGAGCGGGAAAGAACAAGTAAGTAGCTATTTTATCACAATGACTATTGACAAGTGTTGTTGTGTTGTTGGTAGTAACAGCCTTAGTGTAGGCTTAGAAGCCGAAGTGGTCCGTCTCCGAGAAGAGAACAGTCGTGCGGTCGTGGAGTGTGATCGCCTAAAAGAGGACAACAGAAAACTAGCGCAAGACCAGTCGCAGCTCTAGGACCACACGACCAAGATGACAGAGGAGCTGAAAGGTAAGTTTTCCAAACCCCTTTGCTCATTTTTGTTGCCTACCGTAATTTGGCGTAATATAGCGTCTTAACAGCATGTGCGGTTTGCAGTTATAAAAATCAAAGCGAAGAAGCATCTAGAGGCTGTGATAAAAGACCGTGATGGCTAGAAGGCGCAATGCCAAGAGATCACCAAGGATCGTGACACCTGGAAAAACTGGTGCTAGGAGATGGCAATGGGCATTTTGCCAATCCTTAATCTCATCGATCCAGCGCTAGGAGAGAACATGCCAAGGACGCCACAACTAGGATTGATCGAGAGATGCCAAAAGGCATGGGGATGGTTCCAGGAGTTTGTGAAGGAGGCGGGTGAGTACACAGGCGCTCATGTGCTAAGCATGGTACGTGCTCACTACCCCTTGATCGATCTCAAGCGCCTAGAGGCTGGATACCCGAAGGAGGTAGATCCAGATAAGGCTAAGGAGCTACGGATGACCCAGCTGGACTTGTCGGTGAAAATAATTGGCGACATTAACCTATGTGGAGGCGTGACACCACCTGTACAGGGAACACCATCAACAAGTCAGCTGGAAGCGCCGTCACTTTTAAGCCAACCGACGAAGCCTGCGGTCTCGACCAGCCAGGCATCGGCGGGGCCATCTTCTTCAGCTCGATCAATGCTGGAGTCTCCGAGACCCTTGCACGATGTTAGGTCCAGCGAGCAGCAGGTGCCGCGTGCCCCGACCAGCCAATAGTATAGGCTATAGCTGTGGAAGAGGATGTAGTTGTGTTATTGTAAACTTGGACCTTTTCAGGCAAGCTTGTAATAACGTAACTGTATATCGGCATAATCTTGTTTGTTTTGTGGAAAACATTTTTAAGCTTGGATATCGTGTTGGTGTAACTAAGTGAGAACATGTTAGTGTTCTGTTTAGTTATACCAGTTTAGTCGACACGTCATCCTGAAAGGTTTGTATGGCCCTAGTTTGTCTTGTGGTCGGAGTGTGAGGTGCGTAGCTTGTGCACACGTAGACACACACAAGTCAAACTAGAGAGGACCTGCCGATCACCCATAGCATAGAGAGCAGATCCCATGCATGCGTTGGGAGAAACTGGAGACAAGGCCTGCTCCGAAAACCCAAGAAGGAATGGTGGTCAGTTTTAACTGGTTGAGTTAGAATAACAATAGACTTCGAAGTGACACATTAGAGTGGTCGAAGAAATCATAATAGCTTTATTGAATTAAATAAAAAGTACAAGAGGGGTACATATCTCATTAGTTAAGCATAGAAACGCCTAAGCTTGTCGATGTGCCATGAATTGGGTACGTCTGTACCGTCCAGGTGAGCTAACCTATAAGATGTTGGCCGTGTAACCTCCTTGATCATGTAGGGCCCTTCCCATGGGGTTGCGAGTTTGTGGACGCTAGCCTGATTCATCTTCCACTTCAGGACTAGGTCCCCAACCACGAAGAACTGCTCCTTGACGTTCTTGTTGTAGTACCTGCGCAAAACAGCAAGGTATTTGGCTGTACGTATGCAAGAATCGAGCCGCTTCTCTTCTGCACTATTCACTTCTAGCTCCCATACTTCATTGGCCTTGTCTTCATCGAAGTTCTCTACCCATGCTGATCTGAAGGCTATATCCGCTAGGAGCACTACCTCAGTGCCATAAACCATGAAGTATGGTGATACGTCGGTATTGTGACTGGGCTGGGTTCTGAGGCCCCAGACCACGGCTGGTAACTCTTTGAGCCATCTTCCGGGAGCTTTTTCATTTTCTTTGTACATCCTCTTCTTAAGTGCGTCCAAGATCATACCATTTGCCCGCTCGACCTGTCCATTAGCTCTAGGGTGCACCACCGAGACGTATTTTACTACTATGCTCCTTTCATCGCATAAGTCCCAAAAAGCGTTCTCGGTGAACTGAGTACCCAGATCAGTGATGATGCTGTTGGGTATGCCGAAGCGGTGGATGACCTGGTCGATGAACGCAACAGCCTTTTCTGAAGATGCCTTGACCAGGGGCATGTACTCTATCCACATGGAAAACTTGTCGATCAGCACAAAGACACATGTAAATTTCCTAGGGGTCAGTTTGAAAGGCTCGATCATATCCAGTCCCCAGCATGCGAAGGGCCAAGAGGCTGATATTGTCTAAATCTTGTGTGCTGGTACGTGGATTCTCTTGGCGAAGAACTGACAACCATCACAATGGCGGACTCGCTTCTCTGCATCGGCTACGACTGACGGCCAATAGAACCCTGCTCGAAAAGCCTTACCATCCAGCGTTCTCGAGGCCGCGTGGTTGCCACAGGAGCCAGAGTGGATTTAGTCTAGGAGATGTTCACCATCCTCCTGGGTTATACACTTCATCAAGATTTCCTCCTTCGCGTTCTTGCGCCATAATTTTCCATCAACGAGCAGATACTGCTTACTGTGATGCATCAGGCATTCATTTTCTATCCGATCAGTGTAACCGCTGCCATCTATCAGGTACTTGATGAAAGGTACTCTCTAGTCAGGCTCCTTAGTGGTCGGAGGTGGTTTGGTGGTGTTTGACACCGGAACCGTAGCGAACAATGGCTGGTCTGGAGGCTTGTCGACCGCGGGATCTTCTTCTTCGATGGAAGGCATGAGCAGGTCTTGAACAAATATGCCATGCGGGACTTTGGCTCAGGATGATCCTAACTTTGACAGCGCATCTGCTGCTTGATTTTTGTCCCAGACCACATGTGTGTACTCAATACCATAGAACTTACCTTCTAGCTTTCTGATCGATTTGCAGTATGCGTCCATCTTTTCGCTGGTCGTATCCCAGTCCTTATTGAGTTGGTTGATGACCAGAGCCGAGTCTCCATAGACATAGAGACGTTTGACACCGAGCTCGACCACAATGCACAGACCATGTAGGCATGCTTCGTACTCGGCGGCGTTATTAGACGCTAGGAAATAAATCCTGAGGACATATCGGAGCTGCTCCTTGGATGGTGACACGAAAAGGACTCCTGCTCCTGCGCCGTCGATGTTGAGAGAGCCGTCGAAGTACATCTTCCAATACTCGTTGGGCCCCTGAGAGGCAGGTGTGCTTAAGTTTGTCCACTCGACGATGAAATCGACAAGCGCCTAAGACTTGATCGTAGTACGGCTTGCAAATTCCAAGGAGAAAGGGCATAGCTCCATTGCCTATTTGACGATGCGCCCATTTACATCCTTGTTGCGAATGATGTCTCCCAGAGGGTACTCAGTCATGACCACCATGCGATATCTGTCGAAGTAGTGTTTCAACTTTCAGGATGTGATTAGTATGGCGTAGATCAGTTTCTGAATCTGTGGGTACCTAGTCTTGGATTCATTAAGCACCTCATTGACGAAATATATTGGTCGCTGTACCTTATAGACATGGCCAGGCTCATCGCGCTCGACCACCTTGGCAGTGGAGACCACTCGATTAGTTGCCGTAATGTAAAGCAGGAGGGTTTCGTCTTCTCTAGGAGCAGTGAGGACCGGAGGTGATGTAAGGAATTGTTTCAGCTATGTAAAGGCAGCGTCCGCTTCCTCCGACCACTCAAACTTCTCGGATGCTTTGAGCAGCTTGAGAAACAATAGTTCTTTTTCGCCTAATCTTGATATGAAACGACTTAGGGCAGCCATGCATTCAGTAAGCTTATGAACATCCTTCACCTTTCTAGGCGGCTTCATGTCCAAAATAGCTTTTACCTTCTCTGGGTTAGGGCATATGCCATCGTGACTGACGACGTTGCCGAGCAATATACCAGATGGAACACCAAAGATACACTTCTTTGGGTTTAATTTCCATTGAAATGTGTTAAGAGCTACAAAGGTACGTTCGAGGTTGTCAACAAGGGTGTATGCTTCCTTGGTTTTAACAACTACATCGTCAACATAAGCCTCGATGAGGTCGTCTTTTATCTCGTCTTTGAGGCAGGCCTGTATGGCACATTGGTAGGTAGCCCCGGCGTTCTTGAGCCCGAATGACATGGTCGTGTAGCAGTAAGCGCCGAAGGGCGTGATGAAGGATGTCTTGATCTGGTTGTCCTTTTTGAGAGTGATCTGGTGGTAACTAGAGTAGCAATCGAGAAAGGAAAGCAACTCGCAACCGGCAGTTGAATCTATGACCTCATCTATGCGAGGTAAGCCGAAGGGGTCTTTAGGGCAGTGTTTGTTGAGATCAGTGTAATCAACGCACATTCTCCATTCATTATTCTTTTTGCATACAAGAACCGGATTGGCTAACCACTCCGGATGATACACTTCTTTAACAAATCTGGCTGCCAAAAGCCATGTAACTTCTACCCTAATAGCCTCCTTTTTATCACGAGCGAACCATCGTAGCTTCTGCTTGATAGGTTTGGCCTTGCCATTGACATTTAAGGAGTGCTTGATCAAGTTTCGAGGTACACCGGGCATGTCAGCGGGTTTCCATGTGAACACACTCACGTTGCTCCTCAAAAACCTGACGAGCGCGTCTTCCTATTTAGGATCCAGGTTGGCCCCGATAAGGGCCATTTTGCTGGGATCACCGTCGACCAGCTGGATCGCTTTATGCTCTTTGGACTTGACGTTCTTGCATGGGGCCTCGAGCTCTGGGATCTCTAGGTGGTCAGCTGGCGTCTTCTTAGCATCGAGCGTGGTCTCGGCCATGTGAATAGAGAGGTCATGAGCCTCTGCTATTTTGAAGCTATCGTCCTCGTAGGTATAAGCTGCGTATATGTTGCCCCTGAGAGTTAGAACCCCTTTCTTGGTAGGCATCTTGAGCACCAAATACCTATAGTGAGGTATGGCCATGAATTTGGTGAGCGCTGGTCGACCAAGGATAGCATGGTAGGTGCCGTCAAAGTCAGCAACCACAAAGTTGACGTAGTCAGTGCGGAAGTGGTCCAGGGTACCAAATTGCACAGGTAGCGTGATCTGCCCGAGAGGTGTGGAGCTCTGTCCGGGGAGAACACCCCAGAACTGTGCCTCGTATGGCTTGAGATCAGCCTAGGTTATCTTCAGGGCTGGCAAACTGTTCTTGAACAGTATATCGATGGAACTATCGCCGTCAATCAGCACTCTATCGAACTGAACCTTGTTGATACAAGGATCGAGAACCAGAGGAAAATGTCCTGGTTCAGGTACTGCATCCCATTGGTCCTTTCTGCTGAAGGAGATCTCGCGGTGAGACCAAGGAGGGAGCCGCGGATCAGTGATGAGGTTGTCGGCGTTGGCCACGTTCAAGCAAGCGTGGGCGAGCAGCTTGCGTTCTCGTTTGGTCTCGATGGACACTTTGCCTCCAATGATGGTGTGGATGCGATCGGTTGGCTTGATGTACTTGTGACGGGGATCTACGTCTTCATCGTCATTGTCCTCGTTACGCTGCTCCCCTGCGTCGTTAGGCTTGTCGGATGTGTCCAGAGCCTATTAGCGCGTGTAGATAGATTTGAGGACACGACAATTCTCCATGGTATGGTTTGACTTGGGATGGAGCTAGCAGGGTCCTTTCAATGCTTTGGCGTAGTCTTCTTCGTAGTTGTGATGTCCGCCACCTTTTTTAACGGTGTTGACCTCGCCATCGTCTTCCTGAGCACGCATGCCCCTGTAATCGTCATATGGCGATTACGCCGCTGATTAAGCTGGTCGCGGTGGTCGTGGGAATCGTTGCGCTAGTTGCAGCGATCAAAATTGTCGTTCTGACCATGGTTGCCATGGTAGTCGTCGTGGTGTGGGGGTGGTCAGAGCATGGAACCCTTGCTGCTTCTTTGATGATTATCTTTTTAGCATCATCTGCATCCGCATATTTTTTAGCAGTGGCCAGGAGCGCTGTAACTAATTTAGGTCTCTTGCGGAGTAGCTTGTCCCTTAGGGCATCGTGGAAGCGGAGACCAGTGATGAAAGCCTCGATTGCCTCATTGTCGGAGATTGACGGGACCTTGATGCGCATCTCCGAGAAGCATCGGACGTACTCACGCAGTGGCTCATCTTTACGATCTTGAATCCGCTGCAGATCA
This sequence comes from Miscanthus floridulus, assembly GCF_019320115.1. Lineage (NCBI taxonomy): Eukaryota > Viridiplantae > Streptophyta > Magnoliopsida > Poales > Poaceae > Miscanthus > Miscanthus floridulus. Next base: position 124,829,418 of record NC_089589.1, on the reverse strand, counting down.
TATTTGTTGCCGGGTTGCTCGCAAGTGACAATGAAGTTGTCGATGAATGCTTGCTTGAGCTCTTGCCAAGAATCAAAGTAGTTCGCCGGCAAGCTGACCAGTCATTGGTGGCCTGCATGGCCAACGACGACTGGGAAGTAATTAGACATGACGTGCTCATCAGCCATGGCTGATCTGCACGTGGTTTCGTAGAGCATGATCCATAATTTGAGGTTCTCCTTGCCGTCGTACTTCTGAAGTTTTTCGAGCTTAAAGTTCTTGGGCCATATGACTTGGCGAAGGTGTGGAGTAAACTGCTTCAAACCTGGAGGGCCGTGGGTAGTATCATATTCCATACGGCGATAGCTTTCGTGGAATGCATGGTCGTTGGCTCTTTGGTTAATGCGATCGCGCAGATCGCGTTCTCCGTGGTAATGGTGGAGATCATTATTGCCATCACGGCGATCCCGGTTGCCACCCTGGTTAACCCTGCGACCACGGTTATCACGGCGATTATCGCGGTTGTCGTCCTAGTAGCCACGGCGATTGTCGTCCCGACCACCATCATGGCCACCGTTTCCGCCTTGACGGTTGTCTGATGGGTCGTTGTTGTGCGAGCCACGTTGGTTGGGTGGCTGTGAGCGACTTGAATACTAGCAGCTGTGGCTTAATTTGACTGAGACGGATGGAGCCCGGGCTTGATTTACAATCTCTGTGGTCTGGACCATAGATCCTTCAGGTAAGCTTGTATATCATCACGAACTGCCTGGGTTTCTAGGGTATTGGGTAGTCGTTGCATCGTCGCCATAGCAACAGCTACGTTGGCGCTTGGGGTCCTGAAGACCTGCTTTTCCCCCACCCTATCAAAGGCATTGTTAAGGTCACACGGCTGGACCCTTATGCGTCGTGCCTCCTCTTCTGCCTCGGCTTCGATTTGTCGGTGATTAAACCGGTCAATATTGCGTGCTTCGCGTGCTAGCCTTTCTTGTTCTGTTTCACCAACTATCGGTGGTTCATCATTACTGACAACATTGACCAAGTCTCCTCACCTTGGTGGGAAGGATGGGAATCATGGAAACCCCGGGGCATGGTCTGGGATATCCAGATCGTATTCAATGCCTTCATCGTCATGATGCTAGAGCTCGGTGTGGACGGAGCCCTTAGATGCGATGCTGGACGAGGAGCTTGAGCCACCCTCTTGAACTGTGTGGATCGATCCTTCTTGATAATCCTCAATCTAGACCATGTTGACGAAATTGCGTAGGCCGTAGGGCTGGGCCTGGTAGTTCTCCATTGAGGCTTCGTACTCGGAGAGCTGGAGACCCATCGCGGGGGCTGGCCGGCGATGAACGGAGTGCCCTTCTAGAGTAGATGTGACCACGAGATCCGTACTGAGTCATGCAGGATGACTGGCCCGAGCTGGTCGGGTAGATCTATTATGGGTAGTGGTTACCTGCTCTTTAGGTTGACTTTGAATCGAACTTACCAGAGCTAGGGTTTCAACAAGTTTGGTGCCGACCCGATCGATGGAGTCGAGCTGGTCGGTGTTGTCGATCTGCCTCCCTTTGTAGCGAGGAAGCAGACGACGGGTTATTGGCGTGGCTGAAGATGATGCTGGCGTGGCCGGAGCCAAATCCACCGTGGTTGGAGCCATAGCCGATGCAGATGAAGCAGTGGTCGATGCAGATTGAATCCGTGCCTCCTTCATGGTCATGGAGATGTAGTCGTCGGAGCCAGTGGTCTAGGTGATCTGGCCGATGGTGAACGTGAGGCCATTCGGCACAGCCATGGAACCGGGGATGATGACCATCTTGTTCGTCTGGAGAGTAGTACGCACACCCCCTACCTAGCGCGCCACTGTCGACGAAATATGGTCGGCAGTCTACCTAGGAGTATGCCCAAGGTAGTAGATTATCGGCAGACAGATGCGCAAGCTACAAACAAGATGGTGACGCAAGACAAACACGAGGTTTTATCCAGGTTCGGCCGCCGTGAAGGCGTAATACATACGTCCTGCGTCTGATTGTATTGTTGTATGTCAATGAGAGATGTTTTTTAGAGGGATCCCCTGCCCGCCTTATATAGTCTGGGGGCAGGGTTATAGATCTGGAAACTAATCCTAACCGGTTACAATTGCCATAGGTGGCCGGGCAAGGGTTCCTATTCTTACCGACCAGGATTTTGCTTGATCTCCAAGTCTGTCTTGATTCCTTGCGCGAGGCTCCAAGCAAATCGGCCGAGCCGCGCGTCGTCTTCTAGTGGACCGAACCCCCTGGACTGGGCCGGCCCAAGTCTAGCCGTAAGGGTATAGGGGTTAATACCCCCACACCCATCCTCCCCCGTCAGCTGATGACTCCCATCGCATGATTTGTCTGAGACCGCATCGCAGCCTCCGCCTCCATGCCACAAGCAGATTGCACTAGCGACCTTGCTTCACGAACGCATGTCACTTGTTCCCAAACGATAAGATAGAATACCCACAGGGTTCGCTGGGATGTCATTTGCACATATAATTTTTCCTTTGTGATTTTGTTCCACGTGCCTTTGGTCCCCTAGCATCTAAAGGAGCCCTTATAGTTTCTTATATATTTTTTTCTTGCAGGTTTATAATTTTTTTTATTTACGAAGGCTGTTAAATTAGTTTTGAATTTATCAAGCTAAACTGTGTACTCGGAAATCATAAAAAGAAAAGTGCTCCCATGTGCGCTCCATACGTTTTTTAATTAGTTAGTTATACCAAGTTGTGCATAGATCTTAGGAGACTTGAAACTTGATGGCACCGATGGATTGACTCCAACCAACAAAAGCAAATCTCTAGATACCCAATAGGTATATGTTAATATGGAGTAACAAAGATGCTATCTTTGACAATATATTACTAAACTTAACATCTTTTAATGAAATAATGGTACACATACAATTTTCACTCACAAAGAGGGTAAGCCTTCCCTGGGCATACCAACGTGGTTAATGGAGGTTTAGAGCATCTCTAGTAGTTCTCAATAGCATCTTTCATTCCCAAAGCTGTTATATTGGGGAGATACGTCTTTTTTTTCTTGCTCCAACATTTTCCAATAGCTCTCCTTTTTCTACTACCAAAAAACTCTCCATCTCCTTCTAAAAAAAGGGGAGTTACATCTCCCCCAATAGCATGGACACCACAATAATTATCACTTCTTCCTCTTCCGGGCTATATATGTACCCACACCACATCACCATGCCCGCCGTCCTCTAAGCCGCTCGCAACTACCACCACCATAAGGCTTTGGAAGCAGTGTAGATCCTCCTGTGGAGCTTGTGGTGGTGGCGAGAGTGCCGCCAAGTGCAGAGGCTCTCCTCCGCCAAGCATGTGAGATCCACCTCCTCAGGTCCGCTGCTCAGTCCCCATTGCGTGATGAGGTTTAGAGGTTTGAGCTCGTCGTTGTCGCAGTCATGGGCAACAACAGACAGGTGGCGTTGGGATACCATGGCTGGGAGGATGAGCTATAGGCAGCGTCCATGGCAATGATGCCCTGGAGGAGGATCTTGTGGGTAGAGTCCATGGAGGAGGGGGTGGAGAGAAGGGGCGCCATGGCTGAGTTGCAGAGGACGTGGTGTGGGGCATGGAAGAAGACGCCGCATTGGAGAGAGAAAAGGAAATAAATAAAGAGAGAATAAAAATTCTAATCTTATAGGTAGATCCCATGTATTGGGAAATATTATTTGTGATATTCCTCCAATAATACAAAAGCACAGTTTGGTGACCACCAATACCACCATATTGGGGACGAATTATTGATGAGCTACTAGAGATGCTCTTACCAGTTATGCACTGTCTAAAAATGAGTCTATTTTGTGCAGCTCAACATGTGGGCACCCAATCCATTGAGCAATATTCTCCCAAACTCATATTCGTTTGAACTACTTTTCAGCTGAGTCAGCCTATTAACTTATTCTCCCTCACAGAACACTATTGAATCAGCTAAAACTAGCCAGTTTATATATATACCAGCCGAACAGGCCCAATGCGAAGTCACGTGACCACATACGAGATAGCAAGGGCGTCCCCAACAAGGTTGTTCTCGCTAGCTATTTGCCTATGTGTGTAGTGGACCGTGACGCCTAAGAGGGGGGGTGAATTAGACAACTTAAAATTCTAACTCTAAACTATGGCCTCTTTTTCTACCCTTAGCAAAAACCTATGCAAAAGATAAACTATCTAAATGTGCAACTACGGTTTTGCTAATGTGTTGCTATCTCTACCGCAAAAAGAGTAATGTAATTAATGTAAATGCGGAAGCTAAAGAGCAAGGTAGAGATATGCAAACTCCCGTCAATGACTCCGGTATTTTTACCGAGGTATCGAGAAGCGCGCAAGCTTCCCCCTAGTCCTCGTTGGAGCCCCTCACAAGGAATCCCTTGCAAGGGCCAAGCTCCCAGTCGGGTAACTCCGTGGATAGCCGTAGGCCTTCCCCACACGCAAGTGGGTCTCCGACGTGCCTTTCGGCAAGCCTCTCCTGGATGCTCCCCGCCGTCTTCACTATCAAGCTTCCGGCCGAAACGCCGCAGGTCTTGTTCCCTCCGGTACACGGTGGCGGCCACACCACAAACGCAGTTGGTATGATCTCGCAAGACTACAAGCCCATCTGATGTACAACAATGGTGCGCGCAAGCACCAAGTGGTAAGAGGTATGAAAACCTCACTTAACACTAGGCCTAAACCTAGAGCAAGCGCATAAGCGGTGGTCTAATCAACCTAAGCACTTCGCAAAGCACCTACGCTAAGCACCTAATGAAACACTAAGTACTATGCAAGTGGAGATCACTAAATGGTGTATCAACACCCTAGATATGCTTCCTTAGCTCCACACTACTCAAATGGTCGGTTTGGGGGTCTATTTATAAGCCCCACTGAGAAAGTAGCCGTTGGGGATGAAATCCCGCTTTTCTGCTACTGACCGGACTCTGACCAGCGTCCGGTCAGCACTGATCGGACGTGTCCGGTCACGAAAACGGCTCTCTAGAACCTTACTAATGTTGATCGGACTCTGGCACTCAGCATCCTGTGCAGCATCCGGTGCAGCGTCCGGTGCATCGGAGCGTCCGGTGCAGCGTCCTATGCAGCGTCCGGTCATTGCTGTTGACTCTGCTGTTGCCAAGCCTCTTGATCGGAGCATCTGGTGCAGCATCCTATGCAGCGTCCTATGCATCAGAGCGTCCGGTGCAGTGTCCTATGTAGCGTCCGGTCACCTCTGTGAGCTCGTTTCTTCGCGATCTTGCGTCTGACTTAGTTCCTATCTTCGTGCTTGGACTTTGCTTGATATCTTGGGTCTTCTCTTGTGCTTCTGAGGTCTTGCTTATGGTGTTGATCATCGGATCATCACGTCGCCTTCGTCCAAGTCATGTCTTGCATCCTATTGAACTACAAAATAATCACTTGCAAATTCATTAGTCCAATTTGGTTGTGTTGGTCATCAAACACCAAAATCCAAAGTAAATGGGCCTAGGATCCATTTTCCTTACAATCTCCCCCTTTTTGGTGATTGATGACAACACGACCAAAGCAAGCAAATAATAGAATTTTGAAATTTGAAAACTACCTACTTGCTAGGATGCAATGCAAGGGGCAAGATTATATGATGCTAAAAGATACTTCTTGTAAAACTAAGGAATATCACATAAAAACTTATCTTGCCCTTGCAAATGTCCTCATGTGGCATTATGGATTTAAGCCTTGCTTTCTATAAATTCTCCCCATTCCATAGGCAATCCATAATCCACTATCCTCCCTTTCTCAGACCATTACCACTTGTAGACCATTATAGTCTAGCTTTTGGTCCTACAAATTAATGCTTGCTTTTGGTCCTCTAAATTCTCCCCCTTTGGAATCAAACACCAAAAAGGAAGACATTAGTAGCACAAGGGAGGATCAAACTTTGTGATCCTTTGTGTGTAGAGTGGAATAGGTCACCAAATTTGACTCTCACATTATATAGATTAAGCTCCCCCTAAATATATGCATACATATGGTAGAAGACAAAGCATATACATAATTGAAAAATTATTCCTCAAGGGAACTTAATCTATATAATGCATGGAGAAAGCATATAAATATCAAAATGAAATCAACATGATGATATTGGTTTAGAAATACCACATGTGGAACCCAATTTGATTTCTACCACTTGCAATAGGTGGTGGATATTTGAAGTATGATGCTTAACTCCGGGGACTCCATTTTCCTTGCAATGAGACTACTACGCATATGATAAGCTTGAAAAGGTGTTAGTCTCAAGGCATCCAACTTGTAGAGTAACCTCCCCCTAAAATTGTGCACACAAGTGTAGAATATTTGTAAGAATCATGCACATTGATTTTAGAATCAAAATACCACTTGAAAGATGACATCACATGAATGTGAGAGTCATTTTCAAAGATGATATTCAGGAGAGATTATCTACAATTTGGACTTTGGCACATATTAGATGAACAATTGTAAGACAAGCTATGTGCCGTGCTCCTAAATAATTTTAAACCATTTAGGTTTGCTCCAAGGGTTAAGAATGAAACCGAGCAAGCCTACCATAAAATATACCTAGTATATGCATGACAAAAGATATAAGCATGCAAATGCAAACCTAGGCATGAAAAACAACTAGATGCTTAAGGATACCATTTTGTAAGAAATACCACTTGTAGGAAATACCAATTGAAAGTAATAACATCTAGTTACCTAACATGGGAAGGGGAATTTGGGTCCATAGTATTCACTTACCCACATGGCAATGACTTTGTCCATCATGATGCACCCCATGAAATGCACCCATACTTTGCCAAGTCTCCAAATTCCCCGAAATCCATTGGATTTCTCACTTCCCTTTCGGGATCTAAACTTTCTTGGTGCTCTTCATGTTGGAAATAATTTCCTTTGGCACCCAAAAGCGTTTGACCCCATTGTTAGCTTGCTTGTTCACCTTGATGGCCACCACCTTGTCATTTTTCTTCTTCTTTAACAAGTATGGTGTGGAGGCCTTCTTGTCCACCTTGTTGGTGTAGGTGTTGGAGAGCTTGCTTGCTTGCTTCTTCTCTTTCTTCTTTGCTCATCCCTCATTCTTCACCTTGCACTTATAGGACTTGTGACCTTCCTTGTGGCACACGTAGCAAACCACGGTTTGTCCTTCATCAAGCTTCTTCACTTCCTTGACGGTGTTATCTTGATGAAGTTGGGCTTGCTTCACCTTGCCTTTCACTTGAGTCAAGTCCTTGGTGAGGCGAGCTACTTCTTGCTTGAGTTGCTCATTATCCTTTGCAATCTCTTGTGTGCATATATCTACAACAATATTCTCAACACAAACTTGGTTGCACAAAGATGAGTATAAACATAAATCATTACAAGAAGTAGATGCATCCTTTTTAGACATGTTAAAGATAGAACTTTTCTTTTTAGATGCCTTGGTGGGGGTTGTACTAATGGCTTTAAGCTTAGCAACTTTGTTAGTTAGCTCATCACAATGTTTGCACATGGTTTCTATTTTAGCAAGCAAACTTTTATAAGCATCTTGTGAGCTAGCTAACTTTTCTTTTAATTTTTCATTTTTCTTCACAAGTTGCTCATCATTAATTGTGCATGTATCTGTTGTTGCACTAGCCTTAAGTTGCTCAATTTTAGTAAATAGTTCAACATTGAGATTAGCAAAGTTCTCATATTGTTCAAGCAAAGTTTTATATGCTTCTTGTGAACTATCTAGCTTCTTTTTAATTTTTCGAGCTTCTTTTGTTGACTAGTGCAAACTTTAGCATAATTAAGATTTTGTTGCACAATTTCATCATAAGAAGGTATTTCATCATCATTATCACTCTCACTAGAGGATGGGCTTTCGTTACCTCGTGCCATAAGGCACATACGAGAAGAGCTTGATGATGAGTGCTTGCGCCCTCGTCTCTTGTGATGGTGTTCTTCTTCACTTGAAGAATCATCCCATGACCTTATTGATGTGAGGGCTTGGTTTTTATATCCCTTCTTCTTTGTCTTGGGTGTGGGCTTGTTTAGACAAACTTCCACAAAGTGCCCCAACTCGCCGCATCCATAGCATACTCTCTTTCTTTGCTCATTTCTTTGATTAGTGAAATGAGATCTTGGATTTGGATGGGCACACCCTTGACATTGAGCCTTTGGATCATCTTCTCCACCTTGTTGATAAGTTTGATTGATTTTTCATCAAGGTCGGAGGTGGAGGAGGAAGATTGATCATCATCTCTTGAACCTTCATCATCATCATCATCATCCTCATCTTCTTCTTCATCTTCACTTGAGGAGCTTGAGCTTGAGCTTGTCTCAACTTGCTTGCCCTTCATCTTCTTTTTCTCGCTACATGCGAGAGGTTTGCCTTTGCTTGATGAAGAGGCTTCTTCTTGACCAATCTTACGTGACATTTCAAATGCCACTATCTTGCCAATGACTATGCCCGGAGTCATGGTGCTCAAGTTCTTCATGTTGTGAAGGATGGTGATGATGCTTGCATATTTCTTTTGTGGTAGCACGGAGATGATCTTCCTCACGATGTCCGCAACATCTAGCTTTGTTAATCCTATAGAATAGAGCTCATTGATAATTAGATTCAAATGAGAAAACATATCACGAACAAGCTCATCATCATTCATTGTAAAGGAATCATAATTTTACTTAGCTAGACAATATTTTTGCTCACGGATATTACTTGTGCCGTCATGGAGGTCTTGGAGTTTTAACCAAATTTCATGTGCCGTATTTAAAGTGAACACTTGGTTAAACACATCCATACTAAATGATTCAAACAAGCAATTTTAGCTCTAGCATTGAAATGCATTTCTCTTTCATCACTCTTTGTGGGTTTTTCGGGATTCTTAATGGGTTTCATCCCGTCACGAGTGACTCTCCAAACACCCAAATCAACCGCCTCAAGGTAGCAAGCCATTCTAGCTTTATAATAAGAGAAGTTAGTGTCGTCAAAGTGCGGAGGCCTAGAGGTATCCATCCCAACCACACTAAATAGCGCCGGCTCAACGGCGGTTAAGCCAAAGGTCCAAAATGAGCCAACTGGCTCTGATACCAATTGTAGTGGACCGTGACGCCTAAGAGGGCGGGGTGAATTAGGCAACTTAAAATTCTAACTCTAAACTATGGCCTCTTTTTCTACCCTTAGCAAACCTATGCAAAAGATAAACTATCTAAATGTGCAACTACGATTTTGCTAATGTGTTGCTATCTCTACCGCAAAAAGAGTGATGTAATCAATGTAAATGCGGAAGCTAAAGAGCAAGGTAGAGATATGCAAACTCCCACCGACGACTCCTGTATTTTTATCGAGGTATCGAGAAGCGTGCAAGCTTCCCCCTAGTCCTCGTTGGAGCCCCTCGCAAGGAATCCCTTTCAAGGGCCAAGCTCCCAATCGGGTAACTTCGTGGATAGCCTCGGGCCTTCTCCATACACAAGTGGGTCTCCGACGTGCCTTCGGCAAGCCTCTCCCGGATGCTCCCCGCCGTCTTCACTATCAAGCTTCCGGCCGAAACGCCGCGGGCCTTGTTCCCTCGGTACACGGTGGCGGCCACAGCACAAACGCGGTTGGTATCATCTCGCAAGACTACAAGCCCCTCCGATGTACAATAATGGTGCGCGCAAGCACCAAGTGTTAAGAGGTATGCAAACCTCACTAAACACTAGGCCTAAACCTAGAGCAAGCGCATAAGCGGTGGTCTAATCAACCTAAGCACTTCGCAAAGCACCTACGCTAATCAACTAATAAAACACTAAGCACTATACAAGTGGAGATCATTAAAATGGTGTATCAACACCCTAGATATGCTTCCTTAGCTCCACACTACTCAAATAGCCGGTTGGGGGGCCTATTTATAAGCCCCACTGAGAAAGTATTCGTTGGGGACGAAATCCTGCTTTTCTGGTACTGACCAGACTCTGAGCAGCGTCCGGTTAGCACTGCCCGGACGCATCCGGTCACGAAAATGGCTTTTTGGAACCTTACTGATGTTGACCGGACTCTGGCACTCAGCGTCCTGTGCAGCGTCTGGTGCAGCGTCCTGTGCATCGGAGCATCCGGTCGCTGCTGTTGACTCTACTATTGCCGAGCCTCTTGATCGGAGTGTCCGGTGCAGCGTCCTGTGCAGCGTCCAGTGCAGCGTCCTGTGCATCGGAGCGTCCGGTCACCTCTGTGAGCTTGTTTCTTCGTGATCTTGCGTCCGGCTTGGTTCCTATCTTCGTGCTTGACTTTGCTTGATGTATTGGGTCTTCTCTTGTGCTTCTGAGGTCTTGTTTATGGTGTTGATCATCGGATCATCACGTCGTCTTCATCCAAGTCACGTCTTGCATCCTATTGAACTACAAAATAATCACTTGCAAATTCATTAGTCTAATTTAATTGTGTTGATCATCAAACAATAAAATCCAAAATAAATGGGCCTATGATCCATTTTCCTTACAACGTGGACAGAGAGAATGTGAAAAGTTGGGTAGCCAGCGACGAACTGGTCGCTCGGCTCGCACTGTCTCCGGTGCACCAGCATCTCTCTGATTGCGCACCCCGTATATGCTGTTCGGCTGGACTTTTTTTTTCCTTTTTTTATTCTGAAATCAGCAGGCGATTGAGAACCCTCGTTGAGGACGCCCTAAGAGTGGGCTTGTTTGTTTGACTTTTAGCTTTTGGGCCTTTGGCCCTGTTCGCTTGGAGAAATTTGGAGTAATCTAGAGAAATTTGGATGAATCTGGAGAAATTTGTGAGAGGAAAACACTGTTCTGGATGAAAAAAAGAAGCGGATCAAGCCGGGTTCTAGAAAAAGCTATGCCACCCACTGCTCACAGTAAGGAGTAGGAATCTTCAACCCAGAAGGGCGTGCAGGAGGTATCTGGCGGCTATGGAAGCCCCAGTCACTACACTAGAATATTCAATGCCAATGCAAACAAGAAATCACTAACGGATGAACGGAAGGACACGCGAACGGAGCCTTTGTATCAAAAGTCCAAAAGTTAGCTTTTGGCTTCTAGTTTTTGACTTTTTCTATTAACTTTTGTAATATTTTTTAGTTTCTCAGCACACCAAAACCCAAAAAAAAACTTCTCTTAATATTTTTCAACTTTTAGTTTATTTTCTAGAACTCAACTTTCCAGCTTCTTGAAAACCAACTCAATAGTTGGGCCATTGGTTTTAGCGGTAGAAACTACTAAAAAGCTGAAACAAACAGGCACTATGAATATCTCCAAGAGTCTTTGTTAAACTCATTCTCTAAATCATTGTTTGGAGAGTAATTTTGAATAGAAATTGCTCTCTATATCTATGCATCCTTCAATAACTTCACGATATTTTGTGCGCACTATAAAGAGCTAAACCTGTTTTTCATCTTTAGCTAATGAAAAATCTGAAATAGATGATGGCTATATTTGGAGACTTAATTAACAAAGTGTTAGAGTGTATTTTTTAAACAAAATATCTATTTTTATTAATTAGGAATGATATAATAGACTCTTTGAGTTGCTCTAAGTATTGTATGGCCATCAATATTTCTGGTGTCCATTTTTACCGTCCACACTCCAGACTCTATCTACAGAAAATGCGAATACCGTCAGAAAAATATTTTTCTGACGGTGTACCCTAAGAACAATACACACGGAAATATAATGACAGAAAAATTCAATTGTTCTGTGTGTTCGCCGTCAGAAACAATTTTTCTATGGGTGTTACACGCACGGAAAAATTGTGTTCGGCCAGATTAAAAATAAAATTTCTGTGCATTATTCCTCACAGAAAAAAGAAAAACCCGACAAAAAAATCATTTTTCTGTTAGTGTTGTCCCGTCAGAGTTGCAGAGGTGCACTCACAGGAAAAAAAATTGTATTTTTCTGTCGGGTTTGGTGAACGCACAGAAAAATTGTATTTTTCTGTCAGGTGTTAACAGACCACAGACAGAATAATATACACTTACCCATGCAGAAAATTGGATACAATAATTATTTGGAAACAGTAACAACAACATATTAAAATATGGACTGTCCATAAAGTAATTTCATCACAACATATAAAGATGGAGTCCAAATGTTCAGCACATTCATTCATAGCATCCAGTCTACATGTAGATGATGTCCAAATATTCCGACATCAATACATTCAAAAGCATTACCACCTCATCTCAGCGGTTCATGAATTTCATTACTGATAACTATTGCACTACTATGCTGACAACCAGATCGATGTTGCTACCATTGAAAATGAGCAGCTCTTAGCTCTTTCATTGCTGCTCCTATCGACCTGCAAATAAAGCACAATAAGCAAGATAATATCAACTTGGCATACATCAGGTAGTAAACACAACTTTATTCTAGGTAGTAACTTGGCAGCTAACTTCCAGATTTTCTCTACACCATTCATTCTCCAACCCACCGATTCTTTGTTCCAGGTAGTAACTTGACTGCAGTCCTTTCCGTGGCCCTTTTGCCCTACACTGGAGAGAAAAGTTAGGTAGAACAATAACATATGAGTTTATATACTATGACAGTTGGCTGCCCAAATCCCTGCAACTATATTTTATAAAATTTTGATGGATGTATATGCAAGTAATAAAATCCATTCAGCCTGTCTGCCTCAGGTTACAGTTTCCCTATATGTGCTGTGCAGGCAACCTAATCTTCAGAAGAGTCAAGTCCTCCCACTGGTAGAGAACAGAGCTTTACTCCCGGTGGGGAACCCCCTCTAGTCTCGGTTCCCCACCCGGGAGCAAGCATCCGGGACTAAAGGGGGTCCTTTAGTCCCGGGTCAGGAACCGGGACTAAAGGAGAACCTTTAGTCCCGGTTCGTATTACCAATCGGGACTAAAGGTGCCTCCTGACATGTCACGATGGCCGGCACCTTTAGCCCCGGTTGGTAATACGAACCGGGACTAAATGTTTTTTTTTCTTTTTTCTTTTTTTTTTCATTTTTTTGTTTTTTTTTCAAAATAGGTTTTCGAAGTCATATTGTACGCTGCTAATTATACATTTATACGCGCGTATAGTATGTTTCGGTTCAAGCACAATGAACGTATTAAATCACACAATTCAAGCATAGAATATATATATATATATATATATATATATATATATATATATATATATATATATATATATATATATATATATATATATATATATATATATATATATATATATATATATATATATATATATATATATATATATATATATGCATGCATGCATCATATATATATTTACATGCATGCATGCATATGTGTATTTTACATTATATTATTTTTCATGTGCATATATTACAAAAAGATTGCATTACAATTGTTGTGATATAACAAGTTTCCTCTCATCCTCTAGCTTGGCTTCTATGGCAGTGTTGGGTCGAAGTAGAACTCGCCCTTGGAATCGATGACCTGCTCATTAAAAAATCTGGCTATAGACTCTTGAATTGCTTTGATTTGGTCTTGCCGTATGACCTTTTCCTCCAACCATCGAGTCTACAGGTTTGAATTAAAGGAAAATAAATTAATATATGTACATATATATATATATATATATATATATATATATATATATATATATAAAGACATAGTAACACAATCAATAATAATAATTAAATGAATATATAGTGTATTTTTAACGTACTTTGAGTCTCTCTGTAGTTCTTTGGGAGACCACCTTGATAAACTTGCAAACATAGTAACCACAGTAGTTGTTCCCCTGTTCCTGCCTCAGACACCACTTTACGAGAAAAAGAATTGTCATCCAATCTGGTGATCCGATGAAAGCTATATGTTTAATTAATAAAGATGATGCGATTTAGGGGACTTACTTTCAAAGGGATTACATTCAGTGGCGCTTTGCATTTTCCCATGTGTTGCTTCTCAATAAAGGTTTTCCAAACACTGCCCAATAAAAAATTTGCCACGTCATTAGATATAGTTAATCATCATGTTTGTGTATATATATAGTTGCTAGAGATACCGAAATTACCTCTGGATAATATCTATCATATCTTGGTAGTCTTGTTGTGGTTTTCTCATCGAGTCATAGATTATCAAGTGACTTTTCACCAGATCGATGTCCATCAATATCCAGTGATGGCTGCATGTGTTTATAGGATATAACGCATAACACTCATTAATTAACTAGAATCAACATATGAGCCATTAAGGATGATCGACATTATTAACACTCACTTGAAGTTGTAGGGAAAGAGTATATCCTTCTTGTGGCGTTGGTTCACTAAGAAGTTCATGAGGTTACTCTCTGACTCAGACTTCCAATTAGGCTTTGGAGTAACTAGGTCTTTGAATACTATATGGGGATCAACAAAACCAATTTCATTGTAGCCTTTTTTTCTGCGTTCTGTCATTGTAAATCTGCATATATATAGTACTTGTTAGGATAATTTATATGCATATACACACATATGATGAGTTTAATAATAGATCGAAAGAATTATAACTTACAGGCAATAGCAGCTAATGATAACTTTGTCCAGAGAGGTCAGGTGGCATAGTTGATGAAATTCTGCAAAGTCAACATACATAACATCATCGTCACAGAACCAATGTTCGTCTCTAATTCTGACACAAATGCAGAAGTCTCCACCGGTAGACGCCTGCATGTACCACTTGTTTAGCAGGTATATTTGCGTCCCTAGATCACCTAAGGCTTGAGGGTTGTATAGACTCTGGCCTAGTACAAATTTTTTCTTCCAAATATCAATCTCCACCGCACTCTCAATGTTTCCATCACCAAACATATGGTAAAGGTCGAGACCAGTCTCTTCAATAAATTCACCAAGGTGATCCAAATCGACATCCGGAGGTATGTTTGTCTGATGCATTAATCCTAAATTCGAATCATATTCATTACCAACAACTAGCGGGGGGACTGATTCGTGCGATTATTGTCCGAGTTGTGCAACTCCTTTCTCTGTCCGCTTCTTTTTCTGTGCCGCCTCAATTGACTTGGTGAGAGTGCGGTCATAGTCCGTTAACGTTGCTTTGGACGGCTTACGAGATTCCCGCTGTTGTTGCTGGTAAGAAGCCACCGTTTTTCTTAGAATATCTGGAGCTACAAAGAAGTATGGTTTCTCCGGGTTACTCCTTGCTTCTTGATCCTTTTTAAGTTTGTCATAGAATCTGGACATATCTTTTTTATATGCATCAGTTACTTCTTCCTTCTCTTCAGATATTATTTTGGGAATAGCCCTTGGTTTCACGGTGGCTTTCTTTGCCGGCGGGGGCTGGTTCTTCGTTTGCGGGGCTGGCCTCTTGCTAGTACTTGGCTTCTT
Organism: Miscanthus floridulus; assembly: GCF_019320115.1. Lineage (NCBI taxonomy): Eukaryota > Viridiplantae > Streptophyta > Magnoliopsida > Poales > Poaceae > Miscanthus > Miscanthus floridulus. Next base: position 124,814,152 of record NC_089589.1, on the reverse strand, counting down.
GGTAGGCGGGGGCGGGGGAGGCGTTGGAGACCTCCTTGGAGGTGGTGGCAGCGACGTTGGAGACCTCCTTGGAGGTGGCGGCTGCAGCGTTGGAGACCTCCTTGGAGATGGTGTGGATGCAGCATCGCCTTCCAACACATTGTCATCGTACAGAGCACTATGATGATCTGGCGATTGAACAATTGGACTTAGGTTGGGGGATGATCTGCTACAAAAAAGGAATGACATATTATTATGAGCAGATTGTTAATTATTTAAGCCAATATAAATTAATGATGTAGTGTTTTCATCCGCACCTATGGTGAGGTAGTTCAGGAGGAGGTGGAGGCGACATCCCGAGAATGATGATGTAGCGCTTGCGCCATAGAATGAATGTCTTCTCTGCTTCTCCTAGAGTCTTCTCGCCATCACCTCTAGGAATGTCAAGAGGCAAATCACTAAAACCTTTTTTAGCTTTATCTACCGAGATGGTAGCATATCCTTCTTGGATTATATTCCCATGAATCCTTGGGGTCTTGGTTCGGTCGATAGGATTAACAAGACCGATAGCCACCTTGATTGTGGAATTCCCCTTCGAAATGTTTAGCTCACACGATGTACAAGGTTCAATGACGTCATCCATAGGGAAGCGCAGTCCTGTGTCCCCTTGATTTGGTATCTCCGTGGAAGCGCAGCTGCTTTTCAACTGAGCAGATTGGCTAATGTTGATTCCTAGCTCTGATGCCTGCTTGCTTACACTCACTGCTATTTGCACTTGCCTTCTGATTTTCTCCTGCATTCTTGCTTCAAGGTTTTTTTTTCTGCTCCTGTGCTTCACGCACCGCTTCCTCCAACCTCTGGAGCCGCTGTGCCTCTTCTTCCTTCTTTCTCTGGCGGCTTCTGTAGGAAGGTCTGTCCTGAGGGAATCCATGCTCCCACGAGACACTTCCTTTGCCTCTAGTTCGACCACCGTGTTCAATAGTCCCAATGGCGTATGTTAGTTCATCTTTCTCTCTGTTGGGCCTGAACGCACCACTAGCAGTAGCTCTCTGAGCATAAAACAATCTTTCTGCTGCTTCTTGCAGTCTTGCGCCATAAACGCACTTCCCTGTCTCCTGGTCTAGTGTTCCCCCATGAGCAAAAAACCAATTCTTTGCACGCTCTCCCCACTCGAGTGATTCTGGTGTGGTACCCTTGGCAAAAAGGTCTGCTTCCATTTTGTTCCACTTCTTAACGGCAATCGGGTAGCCACCTGATCCCAAGTTATGGTGGTATGTCTTCTGTTGGGCATTACGTTGGTTCTTTATCACCTGACTTACACCCTCTTCCGACGTCTTGTACTATACAAACTCATCCCAATAGGGCCTCTGCTTTGAGATCGGGCCTAGGACAGTGAAATCTGGTGCTATGTTCTTCTTGACATACGTCGTGTATAGGAGTTTCTTCCAAGTCTGAAACTAGGTGGCCATCTTCTTCATTGCCCAATCCCTAACTCGCTCCTTCAATTCATCACCATCTATTATATCATCATAACCATCTGTTTGGAGCGTGAAATGTTCCAAGACATCATTCCAAATTAACGTCTTGTCATGATCGGAGGCAAAACTGATATGAGGAGCATTGGTCTTCTTCTTCCATTCGCGGGTACTGATCGGGAGCCGGTCCCGTACAAGGTAACCACAGTGGTGCCCGAATTTTGTTTTATTTAGCCCCTCGGTTCGCCTATATCCACATTGAACTCCGAGATGATGAAGCGGCCCTCCAATGGCTTTTTGGGACCTCGAACATTTTTACTCTTCGTTGTAGTTGTTGATGTCGATCCAGAGGGCTACAAAACATAAACATTATTTTTAATGTCATGAGCACACATAAGACATATGATAATATATATAGCTAATAATAAAAAATATATACTTGGCCAATATGTTGTTGCTCATTTTGTTCAAGAGCTAAGTACTGACTCCCGTCATCTGCATCCTCTTGCACGTTATTTTTAGCACCATCATCGCTGGCAACTTGAGTGCCAGTGTTGATCAAATTCATCATCAACTCCTCCTCATCCATGTTTCTCAGGTCGGCCATCTAGCTTCAAAAAACAAAACCAATATATAGTACGTCAAATCTTTGCTTACATGCGTAAAATCTACGAACAATATGCATTATTAAATCTTGCCCCTCGGTCACGGACGCAATTCGCCACACTAGGGCGAACTGCGTCGGTACTAGGGCGAATTAGGGCTATACATAAACGGCCGAGGGCGAATTACGTCAGTGACTAGGGCGAACCACGTCGGTGACATCAACAACGCGGTTCGCCCTAGTCACCGACGCAATTCTCCCTAGTGTGATTGTTTAGCATTAACAATAACGATAATATGAATGTTGATCGACTAGGCTGCGAGAGAGGGCGGTGTGACGAGAGTGGCGGTGCTCCGCTCCACCGTATATATGTTTGTACACATGGGTGAACAAGGGCGGCGGTGCTCCGCCGTATAAACCCTAAACCCTAGGGCGAACGAGGATGGTGCTGCTCTGCCGTATAAACCCTAAACTCTAGGGCGAACGAGGGCATTGGTGCTCCGCCGTATAAACCCTAAACCCTAGGGAGAACGGGGGCGGCGGTGCTCTACCGTATAAACCCTAAACCCTAGGGCGAACGAGGACGGCGGTGCTCTACCGTATACATAGAAATGCATGGGCGAACGAGGGTGGTGGTGCTCCGCGACGTATATATACATGCATATGAATACAAATGACAAAAACATATGGATCGCGATCGAGGACAAGGACGTATGGCAAGACGAGCGGCGTGGTCTCGACATCGGCGCAGAGTGGGCCGGGGCAGTGGTCGGCGCAGCAGAGCGGGCCGGGCCGTGTCGGTGCGGTGGCGACCGGAGTCGGGGGCACGCACACTGCGGTCTCAGCTGATGACGACAACATGAGGCGAGCTGGGCCGGGGGCGGTGCTCGGCGTGAACTGCTAGGGGCGGTGGCACGGTGGTGGCGGCCAGCGTGCTGACCCGCGCATCGGGCCAGGGCGGTGGAGGTGTGGCCCGCGCGTCGGGCCGGGGCGGGCAGCAGCTGGCGCCACGAGGTCATCGGCACGCGGTGGAGGGCCACATGAGGTCATCGGCGTGAGGTCGTCGGTGGCCGCACGAGGCGAGGCGTGGGCTCTAGTGTCACGGCGGCGGGCTAATGCGCGGGGGCTGGGCGACCGGCGTCGAGCGGGGTGGCGACTGGTGTGCAGCAGCATCGGTGTTCGAGGTGGGGTGGCGACCGGCGTGCGGCAGCGACAGGCGTGCAACAGCGCCGGCAGGGGAAGACGAATCGGCGGCGGCGCGAGGAAGAAGAGAGAAAGGGTGGCAGTGTTCGACGAGGAAGAAGAGGAGGGGATCGATTCGTGCCAGGCACTGGCGCTTATATACCAGGGAGATTTACTCCCGGTGCCAGCCACTAGCCGGGAGTAAAGGTCCTTTACTCCCAGTGCGTGTTACCAACCGGGAGTAAAGGTATACCTTTACTCCCAGTTGGTAACACGCACCGGGAGCAAAGGTTTTTTTTGGCGGGCCACGAAACTACAACCCACCTTTACTCCCGGGTGGGCTTTCCACTCGGGAGTAAAGGTGGGCTGCAGTTTCGTTTCCCGCATGTTTTGAGCAAATGTTTTTAATAGAAATGCAATAGTCTTGTTAAATACATAGTAAATTAAATAAAAGGCATAAAATTATTTTGTTAAAAATATGGATTTTCTTTTTCTTTATTGCACATAGGAAAAATCTATAACCTAACTTTTTTATTTTTTGTTATAATTATAAAACATAATGTAACTAATATTTATTATTTTGTTAATGCAAAAATGTAGTGTTTAATTAAAATTATTAAAACTATTAGTTTTGGATAGAAAATTTGTTTTCACATCATTTTAATGTTAATATTTTAATTTTTTATCACTCAATATCCTAATTTAACTTTTCGAGAGAGAAATCCCACCAAATCAAACATTGATTTAATTTGAAACACGACATAATAAACATCTAAATTCACAATTATTACATAATATCTTAAACACACACTACATTAAATCACTATATCATCAAGTGGACACAGCAGTGAACTTCTTCTTTACGTATGTCCCTTGGTTATGATCGCGTCGTAACCATGGAGTGTCCTCATCATTTACCAAGATGCTAGGGTCTTTGTTCACTTTGAAGGGCATAATTCGATCATCCTTTTCATAATCTTCTGACATATCCGACTTGTCCTCAATTCCCACGATGACTCTTTTCCCTGAAAGAACTATGTGGCGCTTTGGCTCTTTGGTTGAGTCATTATTGTTTTTTTCCTCTTTTTGGTTTGGTAGACATATCATTGACATAGAACACCTGATTCACATCCTTGGCAAGGACGAATGGTTCGTCTTTATACCCAATATTACTAAGGTCTACTGTTGTCATTTCATACTCGTTGTCTACTGTTACCCCGCCTCCGGTCACCTTGACCCATTAGCACTTGAACAATGGGATCTTCAAAGTAGGTGCATATTCTAGTTTCCATATTTCATCTATGCGGCCATAATATGTCTGCTTATTCCCATTCGGGTCTATGGCATCTATGCAGACACCACTGTTTTTGTTGGTACTCCTTTTATCTTGGGCTACTGTGTAGAATATGTTCCCATTTATCTCGTACCCTTTGTATATGACGATATGCCATGATGGTTGCATAGTCAATAAATACAGTTGCTCATGGATGCTCTCATCACCTTGACATTTTTTTCGCAACCAACCGCTGAAAGTTTCCATGTGCTTACGCGTAATCCAAGCTTCAGTCTTCTCTGGAAACTCGGATCATAAGAGATCCTTGTGTGTCTCAATATACGGATCTACCAAAGAGGAGTTATGTAGAACTGTGTAGTGTGCTTTATTAAAATAATCATCCTTTGTACCAATATATGTTTTCCTCCCTAGTGCCCCCTTTCCGCTTAGTCTCCCCTCATGTCTCGATTCAGGAACACCAATCAAGTCAAGGTCGGGAATAAAGTCAACACAGAACTCAATGACCTCTTCTATTTCATAGCCCTTGGCGATGCTTCCTTCTGGGCGAGCACGGTTGTGAACATATTTCTTCAAGACTCCCATGAATCTCTCTAAGGGGAACATGTTGTGTAGGAACATAGGACCGAGAATGAAAATCTCCTTGACTAGGTGAACTAGGAGGTGTGTCATGATATCAAAGAAGGAAGGAGGGAACACCAACTCAAAGCTGACGAGACATTGAACCACATCATTCTGTAGTTTAGCTAGATTAGTTGGATCAATTGCCTTCTGAGAAATTGCATTGAGGAATGCACATAGCTTCACGGTGGCTAGACGTACATTTGGAGGTAGAATTCCTCTTAATGCAACTAGAAGTAATTGCGTCATGAGAACGTGACAGTCATGGGACTTTAAGTTACAAAATTTCTTCTCTGGCACATTTATAATACCCTTTTTATTCGAGGAGAATCCAGATGGTACCTTGATGTTGTTTAAGCATTCAAACATGATTTCCTTCTCCTCTTTGCTTAGAGTGTAGCTGTCAAGACGTAAGTAATGACGTCCATCATCTGTCTTCTCTGGATGCAGGTTGTCTCTTTCTCTCAAACAATGTAGGTCCTATCGTGCTTCAAATGTGTCCTTAGGCTTTCCATACACACCCATGAAGCCTAGCAGGTTCACACAAAGATTCTTCGTCAGGTGCATCATGTCGATCGAGCTACGGACCTCTAGGACTTGCCAATAGGGTAGCTCCCAAAATATGGACTTCTTCTTCTTCTTCCACATGGGTGCGTGACCGTTAGCGTCGTTCGAAACAGGTTGGCTGCCATGTCCTTTTCTAAAGATGACTTTCACATCATTGACCATATTGAGTACATCCTCACCAGTTTGGTTGCGAGGCTTGGTCAGGTGGTCTGCCTTCCCTTTAAAATGCTTGCCTTTCTTTCTTACGGGGTGATTTGCAGGAAGAAATCGACGATGGCCAAGGTACACAACCTTTCGACATTTTTTCAAGAATACACCTCTAATATCACCGAAGCAGTGTGTGCATGCATTATATCCCTTGTTTGACTGTCCTGAAAGATTACTTAGAGCAGGCCAATCATTGATTGTTATGAACAACAATGCTCACAGATCAAAGTGTTCCTATTTGTACTCATCCCACACACGTACACCTTCTTTATTCCACAAAATGAGAAGTTCGTCAATAAGTGGTCTCAGGTACACATCGATGTCATTGCCAGGTTGCTTCGGGCCTTGGATGAGCACATGCATCATAATGAACTTCCGCTTCATGCATAACCAAGGAGGAAGGTTGTAGATACTTAGAGTAACAAGCCAAGTGCTATGACTACTGTTCTGTTCTCCAAAAGAATTGATACCATCTGTACTTAAAGCAAAACTTAAGTTTCTTGCGTCATTTGCAAACTTTGGGAATTCTCTGTCGATTGCTCTCCACTGGGACCCATCAGCAGGGTGTCTCAACATATTATCTACCTTGCGGTCTTCTTTGTGCCATCGCAACAATTTTGTATGTTCTTTGTTTCTGAATAGACGTTTCAAGCGTGGTATTATAGGAGCATACCATATAACCTTGGTAGGGATTTTCTTCCGTGGACGTTCGCCCTCAACATCACCAGGGTCATCTCGCCTGATCTTATACCGCGATGCATGGCATACCGGGCATGCATCCAATTTCTCGTACTCTTTGGCACGATAGAGGATGCAGTCATTAGGACATGCATGTATCTTCTTGATTTCTAGCCCCATAGGACAGACAACTTGTTTTGCTTTGTAGATAGTGGTGGGCAATTCATTGTCCTTCGGAAGCATCTTCTTTTTGATTTTTAGTAACTCTCCAAATCCCTTGTTAGATACACCATTCTTTGCCTTCTATTGCAGCAATTCTAGTGTGGTTCCCAACTTTTTCTACCCTGCATCATAAGTTGGGTACAACAATTTCTTGTGATCTTCTAGCATCCGCTCAAACTTGATATTCTCCTTTTCACTTTCACATTCTCTTTGTGCATCATGAATAACCTGACAAAGATCATCAGCAGGCTCATCTTCTGCGGCTACCTCTTCTTCAGCTTCTCCCATTGCAGTATCATTGAAGCACGCACCATCGGGAACAATATCATTGTCGTCCCATTGTTCTTCTTCACCTTCCATTACAATGCTGGTTTCTCCGCAAATATAGTTTGGCATGAAACCCGACTTGAACAAGTGTGAATGAAGAGTCCTTGAGCAAGGATATTCCACCGTATTCTTACATATGGCACATGGGCAACATATGAAACCGTCGCGTTTGTTTGCCCCGGCCGCACGTAACAAAGAATGCACACCATCAATGAACTCTTGGGAGCGGCGATCAGCATTGTGCATCCAATGCCGGCTCATCTGCATTACATGACATAAATACCATATTAAAACCTAGATCATAATTAATTATTTATACAATATGCGTGGCACCACAAAAGGTACAAATTTACGAAAGCATCGCTACAATGTAGACAATCCCAACTACCACTAAAAGAACTAAACATAAAATACATTTCAGGAGCACAAGGATTTCGCGACCAATCTTAACTAAAACAGACAGATCCCTCGATTATGCAACATCTTTGGGCTTCTTCGGCTGGATCACTGCCTCATTAGCCGCCGTATCTGCCTGTTGTGAAAGATATTTTTGCACGAGTTCAACATACTCTTCCTCCCAGTAGAAGCCTGAACATCGCCCACTGCCATCCCGCTAAAATTAAAACAAAAAATTAGAACTTTAATAACAACCATCATGAAAATAAGTATAAACTAACAATAATCATAAAATACGATAAAATAACTCACAATGCGATCCAGACATTTGTAGAAGATACCACCATTGTTGGGACCCTCCTTCTTCACTCGGTACTCCATCACAATCTTCGTCTCATCACGACACTTGCCGCATGGAATGAGAGGGGGGCCCGGCCTAAGTCGCTTTGGAAACCCATGAGAGGCCGAGGACCCGGAAGCAGTTGCCATCTACTCTCTATACTCATTTTTTAATACACTATAAATTTCTCATTTTATAAACAAATAAAATTAAGAAACTATAAAATTATCTATATCTCTAAACAATGAAGTGTGCTATGCATGCTAGAAATAAAAAGTGAATACTAATTTTAAATACCTACTTTAACCTTTCTTCATCCAAATATGCAAACTATAAGTTATTTTGAGCTCAAATTGTTTACAAATAAAAAAACACCATAAAAACAATATATATATAGTGAACAATATGAGATAAGCCAATGATGAAAAATGAGAGTATGAGATTGATAACCTTTACAACTGAAGAATCGACGGAGGAATCAAAGAAATAAACGGAGGAATCGAAGAATGGATGGAGAAACAATGGAGGGAGGAAGCAAGAACACTAGTGCAGTGAGCTTCAAAATGTGCTGAGCTCGGGCCTCCTCGGGCTCGGGGAGGAAGAAGGAGACGACCGGGATATAAAGGGGGGACCTTTAGTCCCGGTTGGTGGCTCCAACCGGGACTAAAGGTAACTTTCCAACCCCCGGCGCAGCCACGGCCCGGGAGTAGACCTTTACTCCCGGTTGGAGTCACCAACCGGGAGTAAAAGTCTACATTTAGTCCCGGTTGGTGGCTCCAACCAGGACTAAAAGTCCCTGCCACCTCTGTCTGGCGCAGTAGCCGTTGGGCAGGACCTTTAGTTCCGGTTGGATTCACCAACCGGGACTAAAGGTCTCTCTAGTCCTGGGCACAAAAAATGCCGGGACTAGAGCCCATTTTAGCTGAGGATCAAAGGTCTGTTCTCTACTAGTGAGGCCAGTGTTAGTTGGTGCGTCATTATCCAAGAGATTAGGCCCTTTTTAGCCCAAAGTGATGCCGATCAAGAACATGTGACGTTCTTTAGCAAAAGAAACGAATTCTTCACGGGACAGAGGACACCTTCAAAAAGCAGATGTCTGTTCCAGATGCTGCGCCTGATTATCTTTGTTAGGTCTTGTAAACACAAGAAAAATAGTCAAGTTTTGAATTTGAACCTGGGCTTCTGCACAATATATGGTTGTATTTTTTAATATTAATACGGTATAAGCTGAAATAGATTACCAAGCATCAGCTTTATTAAATTTTGAATGTGTCATATGTTACTCCGAACTCAGAAATAAACACACCAATGCAAGCTTGAAATTTTTTAAATCTTTTTTTTGTTCTTTTTAGTTCGAATATATATAAGGAAGCATGAGAAGGATGGGTGGGTTCTTTTTCCAGAGTAAAGTACCTCCTGCCTTGTGGGAAGTTGGGAACCGCAAGATGCTACGATTTGGGTTACAAAAGACTTTTGCATCGTTGTTTAGTGAATCTATGTAAAAAGGATCATTTTTAGGGCTTGTTTGGCAGGGATTTGGATTCACCAGATTCAGATTCGAGAGCTTGGATCCACCAAAAATTTCCTAAACACTCCAAATTCACCAAAATCCGGATTTAAAAAAATGATGGATCTGAGGGCTGGATTCACTATTTTAGTGGATCTCCTCAGGGGTACTCCACCAAACTCAGTTTGGTGGATTTGGGAGAAATTACCCACAACTGCGACTCGTTACACAGAAAACGATTCTCTTTTTCTCTTCCGCGTCTTCCCTTCGAGTCTTCTTCCCCGTCCGTCCCCGTGCCCGGCCCCGCCGCGTGCTGCTCGGGCCGCGAGGGAGCTGCCCCGCCTTGCGGAGTCGCCCCAGCGGCAAGGAAGCCGTCGCCCATCCGCCGCGGCGAGCTCCCCCCTCTACCTCCCCCACCCTCATGCGCAAGTCCCGCACTCCTCACCGCGCCGCCGGCCACCAGAGCCGTGGGTCCCGCGCGCGCCTTGCCCTGTGAGGCCGTGAGCCCTGGGCGGCCGCAGTAGAGGCCGCCATGGCCGGCTACGCCGTCCCAGGACCCGCGCTCGCCCCTTGCGAGCCGCCGGTGCTGTGGCTGTGCTTGGCTGAGCCCCGCCCGCCGGTGGCCGCGCCGGCTGGGGCCGCACCCACCGGTGACGTGGCTGCGCCCGGCCGGAGCCCCGCCCGCCGTGGCCGCACCGGCTGGGGTCGCGCCCGTAGTTTTTTTCTTCGCTCAATTTGGTCGGAGAAGGAAGAAAGGACCAGAGATACTGACATGTGGGGCCTATCTCAGGGGCAAATTAGGCAATTCCAACCAAATTGCCCTTGTGTGGATCTGGAGCTGCTGTGTTTGCCAAACGGTTCCATCGTGGATTTAATCCACGGTGAATCCCAGATCTGGATTTACTTTTTCCGTGGTGAATCCCTGCCAAACATGCCCTTAAACCTTATTCATCGGAGATGTAGAGCTTGAAATTGCACCAAGTGTATTTTTTTCCCATAGTCATTGCACAAAGGTCACAAAAACAGTAGAACAAAGATGACCTTTGTGTTGTGGACAAAAGGGACCTGAACAAGTAGGTAGGTGTATGCGCAAGCTAAGGGGATGATAATCTGATGACCAACAGTACCCCTCTGGTCAAATGAAGGTGGGGGAGATGGGCCTTGTTGGGTCCTTGGGTGGGGTGGGAAATGGGTCCAAGAATGTATGATTTTGGGCTGAATTATTCGTAGCCTCACAGGAGTTCTATTTTAGCTTCATTTCCTCTCTTTTTTTTTTTTCAAATAATATACATGCATACACTGTACGGAAACGCTCGGCCACGGGCGTCCATCTCGTTGGACACGGCTCCTAGTCTTGACTCCTGCGCAGCGGACTGGCCTCTCAAAAAAAGAGAAAATTTCCCCACTCCGCTCATCCGCCCGTCGCGGCGTGGCTGAGCATTTCCGGGCAGCTCATCCGTCTGCCCGATGCGCCCCCTTCCCCCACCGCGCCCTGTCCCCCGTCGCAGCGTCGCGCCGTGCCCTTCCCCTCACCGCGCCGCACCCCATCGCCGACTGCACCGCGCCCCATCCCCTGCGAGCAGATGGCAATGGACGACTGCGGTCGAGCGAGCAGTGGCGCTGGAGTAGCAGTAACAGGGCCGCGCTGATCAGCACGAGCCTGGGCCGCGAGTAGGCATTGGAGAATCGTAGGAGGGTCACGCCGCTGCTGCACTGGCGAGCTCCATGCGCCGTCGCCGACCTCCACGCCGGCATCGAGCTCCGTAACGATGAGCATCCATTCGCCCAAGTAGCAAGGTGACATTATGCTAAAAGCGCATGTTGCATGCATATGTTTTAAGTGTTTCAGATGTTTCAAAGGTATATTACAAGTGTTTCATTTGGATGTTGCAAAAGTAGATCGGGATGTTGCATATGTTGCAATGGTTGTACACGTATGTTGCAAGCTTCTTTTCACAATGTTTCGTCTGTTTTTCCAGACGCATGTTGCAAGTGTGTTTATTTGTATATTGCATATGTTTCACATATATGTTATAAGTGTTTTATCTGGATGTTGCGTAGGTTTTGCAATGGTTTTCCAGTGTTTTTCTCATGTGTTTTTGCAAGTGTTTCAGATGCATGTTTCAAGAGTTTCATCTGTCTTCTGACATATGTTGTAAGTGTTGCATCTGGATGTTTCAAAAGTACATCGGATATTATATCTTTCTCCTCGCTTTCTGTTGTCTCGCCTTGGAGTCTCCTCCTCCTTGCTCCTTTTTTTTTCTTTTTTTGTTATGTATTATGGCTATTTTCATATCTTTTATTCCATTTTGACCCCTCCTAAATTCGAACTTTGTGCGGCGTGGGCCCCTCGTGGGCGCGCGAAATGGCACGGGAAATGGCTGCAGGCGAGGACATTCGGATGCCCGGTCCATCCGGACGTCCAAGCCCGGACACTATATACATTTTTCACCAAAAATTTGGGTATTCTAGAAATACCATTGAATCCAAGTGGGCCGTCCCTTTATTATGCAGCGAAATCGTGGCCGTCTTGTTCGCCAGGGAAGCATGGGTCCCTGACACGCGCGGCCTCCACAACCATGCCAGTGGACTCTAACGCGTCCACCGCAAGTCTTCGGTTCGTCCCTTCTGGCAAAATGCATGATGAGTGTACTCATTTATGTAGTCAAATTCAACTCATACCCAGCACTCGGAGGATCGAGAGAGTCAGCAAAAGCAAGATGCTTGCTAGCTGTGCCCAGCCTAAGCGAAGGCCGGCAAGCTACTAGCTAGCAATCGATGGAGCAGGTCTGCAGGTGTGAGCACAATTAGTCGATGATTCTGCTGCATGCACCCTACTAGCTACGGCGCTACGCCGCATCGATATATCCATGGCCGATCCGGTGGCTAGCGTGGAGAGGATCATCATGGTCGGGCTGAGGATCAAGGCGGCGGTGGACACGGTCCGCCGCAACGCGGCGGTGTGCCAGGAGATCCGGAGGCGCGTGCTCAGGTTCAGCGCCGTGCTCTCGCAGCTGCAGCGGGCTGGCGAGGTGGACGACAGCCCGGCCATGGGCGGCGCGCTGGACGACCTCGAGGAGACCCTCCGGCGCGCGCTGGAGCTCGTCGCGGCGTGCCAGGAGCGGACCGGCGTCGTCCGCCGGCTCCTGACGGCGGGGGACCTGTCGAGGCAGCTGCGCGCGGTGAACGAGGACATCCTCAACAAGGTCATGCTCGCGTCCTTCGCCATCAACGCTCACACCACCGTCTTGCTGCTAACTATGCAGACCGGTGGTTACCTTCTGCCTCGGCTGCAACAGGTACGGAAGAGTTCTGGGATTCAAATCATCCAAAAATTTGAAATGGACGAATCTCGGAAATTTTAAAATATGATTGACTTGTTTTGACCAGTCAAAATGTTCAGATTTAGTTAATATTTGATTGAATTTTAGCCAAAATTTGATCAATAGGCATGAATATGAAACGATTGATTTACAGGTTGGAAAGTTTAGGCTTCTATATTGAAATAAGAACTTGTAGTCATGTTTGAACTATCACCTTAACAAAAAAAAAAAAATGAATTTAACTGAATTTTTTGACTGGTATGATGTTGTTTCATTCGGATGTCACCGAAATGGGTGAATTTCACCGAAGTTCATTAATTTCGGGCGGAGTCCTGGAACCTTAACGATACCATTCTCGTTTCAACTGTTTACATCTTATTCATGTTGGCTAACTGCTGCTGCGGATGACACTCCGTCCCCACCAGGCCACCACCCACTATACAAGATTATTAATAATCTTTTTTTAGACGGTTTCTTTGTTAGTGCTTAATACGGAGTAATTGCTTAAATTTAACTTCACAACTAAGTGCAATAATTTTTAAAGGATTATGTTGTTAGTTTTTTTTTAAAAAAATCCATCACTGTTAGGTTCTCAAATTCTAGGCCACTTGTAAAAACTGGTAAAAGAAAAGGAGAAAATTCTTCTAGTGGTTCCACCATCAATATCGCTATCGACGTGTGTCCCACACACACACTCCAATCCCCTCCCAAACAAACCGAACCACCTCTCACCATTGTAGCTGATCTAGCCCTTCGTTCTGCTGCTGCCTTTCCCTCTTGCTTCTAAGGTAGTCGGATTTCGGTGAGACCTGAACCTTACAACCTGGCACAAAATCCTAACTTCACCTTTGGCGGATGAGGAGTTGGGGAGGAGAATGGGGTTTAACATAAAAAGTATATAAACCAACATAGTTCAATGGAAATACATAGCTAATGACTTGTTGAATCTCTAGGTGTGCTCACGATTACATTTTTATTTTGTTACATATACAGCTCTAAGAAAATTGGCTTACAGTAGAGACTTCATCGTGATACCATAAGCATATTATTTTCCATTTCAGGATACAGCTGGAATTGTGGAGATATCGCATAACAGTCATTCAGCTAATGATGCTAGGTCAGATGTTTACGGTGCAAGTATACCTCTATTTGTTGGCACTATATAAGATCCAAGAAACTGAAGTAAAGCATATTGGCATGTTAATAGCGGTGTTATCACTACTACCAAGTACTAACATGGTACACACTACATACTACAAATGTTAGGAGATAATCCAAAAATGGCTAGTGATTTTCAGAGACCATCTGTGTGTATTTAGTAGTTACGAAGACAGTCCAAAAAAAAAAGCTTATATAGGAAAGCAGCGAGCAATTATCTTATATTCTATACTTCTCATGTGTAGATTCTTGTAGGTCGAAAACGTTGAATAGGAGTGAGCTATTTATTTAATATAAGGGTGTAATCATATTCAAATGAAATGTGTCACATGCCGCCCCATCAAAGTTTAAGCTAATTACACTGCAATTATTTCAAATAACATTTTAAGCAATTTGTGTAATATAACTCGGATGAGGATGATGTACGTAGACATTATCTTCCTATCGTATTTCCAAATGGATGTAAAAGTTAACGAGCTAACTATTCAGCAAGCACCTTCCAAAATCTCTGTTTTATCTTTTCCCACATAAAAAGGAAGTTGTTTTCTCTGGACAATGGTAATTGCAGATCTGAACTGGACGATGAGCAAAGCATTGAACCTGGAGGAAGCGAGCAGACTATTTCCATTGTAGGTAAGATATGTGCTCTGTTCGCTTGGCTTATTATAAGCCGTACTTTTTCAGCCAATGAACAATATTTTTCTCTCACAATAAATCAACCAACAGTACTTTCAGCCATGGCTTATCAGCCAAACGAACAGGGCAATGATCCATGCAAAGTAAAATCAGTAGCTTAAAGGAATATATAGAACATACATAAAACACGCAAAGATGTTGCCTGGTGTACTCTATATCTCCAGAGGCTAGGGGATTGGGGGGATGGGTTGGGGGACACTTATTATAGATGAGTCGGTTGTATGGGCCTCATGTCCTGTTTGCCCTCATTTAGTGTAAGTGTCCATGTAGGGCCACATGGGGCCTCTAATGGAAATTTCAATGTTATAAATGTTTTCCAATTTCTGCATAAAAAAACGAATGAATATTATGGAAAATGTTCACAGTTGAATAACCTAAATTCTAACTAACCTTGGTGGTATGTGTGTTGGTTCCTCAGCAACCTTAAGAAATTTTGAGTCTACTGAAGTATGGACAGCCACAAATGGATACTCAGACAGCAACATCATTGGTCGAGGTGGCTCTAGCACAGTCTACAAGGTACTCCATATACTTGATACTCTAATTTTGTCTAGAGTTGTTTAGATGATTATTGCCAATAACCATCTTTAAATGATGACACTATATGTTTGGTGGCCTATCGCTGACAGCTTGAAAACTGTATGCGATAAGTTAATAAGTGAATGACAAACAATTAGAGCTAATAAGGTCAATGTCTATAGAACCATCTTTAGTGAGAGCTAATACCACAGTCACTTTTAACATATATAAACTGTTTGTGATGTATCCGATCTATCTCCTATTCTTCGTTACTCCCTCATTTTGAAGATGTATTCTACGTACCTTTTATTAATATCATACAACTTTTGTACCATTAAAATATAGTGTAAGAAAAATATTGTTAAAGTTATACTTTCAAAGACTTGTCATGTTGTAAGCGATATGTATCTCTTCACATAGATTGGCAAGGACATAGCACTAGGGAATCACAACTGGGTCTTGAGGTTGTGCAGAGCTGCCATTGACTTATTTCGAAGCCGAAATAATTGAAGAAACCAAACAGCTCCTGAAGCATGATACGTTATAGTAGGGTTGACTCCTTGTGACTTCCCTAAGCGTACTCTAATAGGGCTTATGTTATTTCATTGTTTACCCCACTTTCCCATCTAATACTAACTTAGTAATTTACTAATTTTATATAGGGCATTATTACATAACTAGCCTTAACTATTTTACAAAGGTAAAGGTAACACAAGCGAAAGCATAAACACAACAAAAAAATAGGATGAGATAGACAGAGCAAAGTCCTGAGACAAGAATTTTTATCTGTGACATATATCAGTTGCCAAAACGCATCCTCTAGTATACGTCCAAGTCAGCGTCTCTCCACACCGTGCTTGGAGGGTTACTGACAATGCTAGAGAGTCCCCAAGACTCCAAGTACTCAGGCACCACCGAGGTTACAAGGGCACTAAGCCATACACTCGAGCTCTCAAGTTACAAGGCCTAGATCTCAGAAAGATGAACACTAATAAGTGCTATTCTATGCCTAGGATGTGATTAATGTGAGCTTTGAGATGGATGGAGTGTAATAGAGTCACTTGCCTTAATTTCTAGCAGCCTCAATGTGGCCGGCCAAGGGCATATCTAGCCTCCTAAAAGCTACTAGCCAGTGGGAAAAACGTATAGAAGTTGTGTACACCAAAAATGATCCGGTAGCTCCTAAACCCTACACCTGATCATTCGCTGGGGTATTCGAATGTTGTCGGCCATTTGTTCCTCAGCCACTAACACTAGGTCCCACAACACTAGATAATACACTACTCTTCATATTGCACCCGGTGGACAACATGGCGACCCTACTCAACAAAGACTTGGACCTATGACACGCCTATGTATAGCACTAGATGGTACACTACTTTACTTCCTTCATTGGAGGATGATCCAGCGTGAAGAGGTGACATTGTGTAAACGCTACAAAGTGGTACGCTGTTTCGATTTGTTCGACCATTTATCCCATTTAGCTAGCTGTTTAGCTTATCTATCCTGAATAATGGCTAAATGCCAGGTGACCGACTACTTACTGTGCTTAGCATTTTGGAAAATACTATTGACACTATGGTAGATAAAACCACTATTGAAACTGCTCAGGTTGGTAAAGTAGGCGATTTTAAACATCTGGTTTTCTGGATCATTGAGGAAAATCAGATCCCGGTATACTGGTGTAGTCTAATTACTTGGATGCAACCAATAATAGTTAAAATCACTTGGATGGAAGCTCATTACTAAAATGAGTGTCATAGATGCAGCAGGTTGTACTTGAGCTTGTACTTGGTCTTATAGTAAGTGTTATCATTTATTAGTATATGCATAATTGTGTTGTTGTTGTTTTTAATAACATGAATCAATCATATACCTGGTGCTACAACTTTTTAGGGTGTGCTGGAGGATGGGAACGTGGTTGCCGTCAAGATTTTTCATAATTCTTCCTTGGGATGGGCACACAATTACAATGTATTTGTTCTTGCTTCAAAGCTTCAGCATAAAAATATAGTGAATTTTCTAGGATACACAGAAGGCAGAATTGGTGAAAATAGCCAACAACAATATATTTGGATCGAAGAATACATGCCAAAGGGAACCTTGCACAATTTTGTTTATGGAGAAGGTATGTTACCATTGAAGTAGCTTAATAGCAGTCATATCGTTATTAAGATATACCTACACAACGTTTTGGGGTGGTTGGTACTGTAGCCGCCCATACAAATCGATTTGTAGGGGCGGCTGGTGTTCCCAGACCGCCCCTATAAATCGATTTGTAGAGGCGGCTACAGTATCAACCGCCCTTACAAATCGATTTATAGGGGCGGCTGATAACACCAGCCACCCCTACAAATCGATTTGTAGGGACGGTCTGGGAACCGCCCCTACAAATCGATTTGTAGGGGCGGTCCACCTTTTTATAGGGGCGGCTGGCAAAACCGCCCCTACAAATGGTTACCAGCCGCCCCTACAAAAGGTTTTCTACGTAGTGTCAGGTCCTTCAACCCCACACATTGATACCCATCGTCTTCCTGATCTAATGACCTCACGGTGGTGAGAAGGATCAGGGACCTGCCCTCTGTACGCCTAGATCATGTAGTTTTTGTATGTTCATTATTCACATTATTTCTATTTGGTTGGTGGCTTCTTCGATGTGGCAATCAAGCAGGGCTTCAACTTTCCATTTTTTTGTTTAATTAGCGGATCAGATCCATGCCTTTGATGAGATTTTAAGCTTGTACGGGTTTGCATATCTATTTGTGAGGGGGAGGGAATTTTTGTTGTCCCTTGGTGAGGGTTTGGTTTTCGATTCTTGTCTTGCCGGTGCCATGGTGGCGATGGTGGGTGGTATTTCTAGGTAGGGGGTGGAGAATTGATTCAATGTTCAACCTTTAGCCCCGTGAGGCAACTTAGGAGATTGGAGATGAGAGAGGGTGAGTTAAGAACTTGGATGCAATTTCTATGTTATTTTCGCATATCTTCCTGTGCTCATGATGTAACACTACCGGAAACCGGCACTTTGCTGAGTGCCGGAAGCTTTGCCGAGTGTATTTTATCGGGCACTCGGCAAACACGACTTTGCCGAGTGTTTTTTTCGGCACTCGGCAAAGATGGCTTTGCCGAGTGTTTTTTTTTGGCACTCGGCAAAGATATATTTTGCCGAGTGCCATTTTTCGGCACTCGGCAAAATGCGTCTTTGCCGAGTGCCTTTTTTCTGGCACTCGGCAAAGATGTATTTTGCCGAGTGCCATTTTTTGGCACTCGGCAAAATGCGTCTTTGCCGAGTGCCTTTTTTTTGGCACTCGGCAAAGAGGCATTTTGCCGTGTGCATTTTTTTGCCCTCGGCAAATCATTTTTTCAAAGTAATTTTTGAGGCCCTAAATGAATTCAAATGAAAAACTTTTCAACTACAAAGTTGTATAACTTCTCAAGATCTACAAAGTTTATTTTGGTCATTTCTTCATTTGACAAAGCGACAATAACGTTGTTCATAAAATCTACATCTCTCTCATATCTCTCATATTAGTTTCATGAAAGTCAAAGAGAGATATATAAGATTTGTGAATAATATTACTACCACTATGTCCGATGACCAAATGACCAAAATAAACTTTGTAGATCTTGAGATGTTATGAAATTTTGTAGTTGACAACATTTTAATTTGAAATCATCTTGTCATGCAAAAATGACGTTAGAATTTGAAAATTTTAAAATTTGAATTTTTCGAAAGACCTTGGATGGAAAAACTTCCTAAATGAAAATTGTAGATCTCCAAAAGTTATGAAACTATGTAGTTGACAACTTTTTGATTTGAAATCATCTTATCATGCAAAACTACGTTTGAATCTCTCAAATTTGAAATTTGAATTTTTCAAACGACCTCGGATGGAAAAACTTCCTAAATAAAAATTGTAGATCTCCAAAAGTTATGAAACTATGTAGTTGACAACTTTTTGATTTGAAATCATCTTATCATGTAAAACTACGTTTGAATCTCTTAAATTTGAAATTCGAATTTTTCAAATGACCTCGGATGGAAAAACTTCCTAAATGAAAATTGTAGATCTCGAAAAGTTATGAAACTTTGTAGTTGACCACTTTTTAATTTGAATTCGTTTAGGACATCAAACAAGCAATTTACTCTCGATTTAGTATAATATATGAGGATACATAACGGAATCTAGACATAAGTGACAGGGCAGTGCAGTGGTAGAGCAGCAGACACACGAGGAAGAGGTTGTGAGTTCGAATCCCGCCGGCCGCATTAGCCGCAAATTTTGCTCAAAAAATACAGCGACTTCGATGGCCGGTGGCGCCGGACGGACGGGCGCTGGCCGATGGCGCCCTCCCCGAAAAACAAAAATTTGCTATTATTTTTGGGTTTTTTTTCTCATTTTCATTTTGCCGAGTGTAAATCTTTGCCGAGTGCTTTTCCGGCACTCGGCAAAGGCTGCGCCGATTGCCCGACAAAAAGCACTCAGCAAAGGCGCCGATTAATTCTTCGCCGAGTGCCCTTTGCCGAGTGCGGCACTCGGCAAAGCCTTTGCTGAGTGTATTTCGGGCTTTGCCGAGTGCCTCAGGCACTCGGTAAAGTGCGGGTTTCCAGTAGTGTAAGGGGTCTGTACTACTCAAAATTTGAAATACAGTGCTATTTCATTTGTATCTAAAAAAGGACTTTTCTCCTAATTGACGTTGTTCTATAGATGCCTATTATGCAGGACCCGGCCAGCTACTTGTCCGTTGGCGCTCCCTAATGTGTATAATAGAGGGGAGCTCAGGGTGTACATTACCTACATAAGCAACACATTGTCCATTTGGATCTGAAACCAGACAACATCCTCTTGGATTCAGAGATGAATCCTGTGATTACTGATTTTGAACTATCTAAAGTGTTGAGTGATACCAATATTCTGCGAAAAATGTACCAAACCCTTACAAGGTCTGTAGTGCATTCGAGTCGCAACCGCCAAGATGATACCGAGATCACGAGCGACCACAACAAGATATCAGGCACATTGTAAGAAGTCATTCTACATTAATATTTCTGTTCATATCAATACCTGGCACATGTATTCTTTTAGCCCGTTCGTTTTCCTTATCCATATTCTGTTTATCCCTTCTGTTCCTTATATATATCTTTCTTGATGTCTTTCTTGTTTTCTTAATCATCCAGTCCATACATAGCTCCAGAGCACACAGCAGATGGTATTATTTCAAAGAAGAGCGATGTGTATGCTTTTGGCGTCACCCTCCTGGAGGCTATCAGTGGTATCCGCAGACGTAGTGAATTTCCTTTGCATCGATGGGTAAATATTTACAGTCACTGCAATATGATCAGTTATTATCCGCAAAGAAAAAAATATATACAATGACATATACAATGGCTGCCTTACAATAGATCTTATAAATATTGCCATATGGAGTTTTGAATGGCATGGAGGAGAGAGCTGATAGGATATATATATATATATATATATATATATATATATATATATATATAAAGAGAGAGAGAGAGAGAGAGAGAGAGAGAGAGGTTGTTGTCTTGCAAACCATCGACCCCAAATTTAACATTATTAAGACAACTTCTTCACATTGTATTAGTTGTTGTCATGCTACTCATATATAACATCCATTTTGTCCACGTACAAATTAAGAGCATACGAAATTACTAAGAAGAGAACTAAAAAGACACCATATTATAATGGTTGTTTGTTAAGTCACCAAAGAATTTCGTGGTAAATGCATAACAAGATAGACAGCCTCTGAGACATTAAAATGTTGCAAATGTGTTTATCTCACATGCATGTCAGGGTTGGACGGCTTGGGAAGCTGGACGAATAGACGAGGAGTTTGATCCGGTAGTGTTTAAGGAGCGCCGGCTAATGGAGATTAGAAGGCACGTCCAGGTGGGACTTCTGTGTGTTCAGCAGGACCGGACAGACCGGCCCACCATGGCGGATGTTCTTCAGATGCTCAGTGGCAAGAAAGAGCTGCCGACCCCAAAGAAGCCAATGTACACTGAATCCTTCGACAAATGGAGACCTGCTTCCTGCCCTTCTACCAAAATTGTGGACACCCACTTGGATGAAGAACAGAGTCCTCTCATGCCAAGACACCGACGATGGGTTCTACCTAACAGTTCTTCTGCCAGGTCATCGGTTCCTGCTCCCAGTCCCAGCCCTTCTGCCAAACCAGCGGACACCGACATGCATGAAGAACGGAGTCCTATCATTCCAGGATACCGACACTACAGAGAATGGGTTCTTCCTGACAGTCCTTCTGCCTGGTCAGAAGGATCGTTGAGCCCCCGGTGAGGCTTCAGTTTGTCCCATATGCCTTAGCTATCTTGTAATGACACCCCTTTGTTGTCATCTGTCTCATCATTCATCTGTAAATTCTTTCCATCCATGGTATATTAATTGTAAGCAGAAACCATGTTGTGTTCCAGCCACAGCTGTGGGAGATTAGTTTTTTGACTGCTATACCGTCAATCTACTTCAAACAAGGATCGCAGATGAATTTAAAGTCTTCTTCTGTTTTATTTTGCTGTTTGATTCCATGTTGAGTTTCCTTTTCAGCTTGCTTTCCAATGTTTCTTAACTAGCAAGATTACCTGCGCATATAGTGCGGCTAGACTTGTTGAGTACTTATTTTTAGCATGACAAACACTTGGTTTTATGTTCACAGACATATATATGGAATTCAATTAAACATAATTTCATATGATTGTTTATTGTTGTACAAACCACTGCAAAGAAAAAGCTTAATACTAACAGACTGTAATTAACTCACTAAAGTGACGGCCGTCCTACGCTCATCACCTGAGATGCGTCACTAGCTAATGATAAGTCAAAAGTGATGGGTGATGTTTTGTGGAATATCAAGAAAAGATATCAATTTTACTAAATAAAAGGGCTCAAATTGGAAAAAGTCCACCAAGGCATGAAGCGATGGTATGGGTATGGATCCTAGGGCAATCTGTGAAGATGATCATCTGACATCGCAGACGTTGGATTGAATGGTCTTTTTGGCTGCATCCATACCTCAAGTCCCTGCCGCACTCGTCTGGGTTGAAGCCAGAAGTAAAGGAGTGGATGTCACAGGATTTGTTAGCATGACAGCATTTTCTCCTGAGCTGGGCTCAGCCGCTCAGCAGGTCCGTTATGTATCATCCTCTGTAAGTTCTTATGCCACACAGGTGCACGCACTGTGGGCTTGTTTTGTTCTACCGTCAGTCAAGGTTGTATGGCCAAGCAGCAGATCCAGACCATCGATTTCGGGTGCATGGAGGCCAAGATTGATGCTTGGCGAGGATCCTACCTGAAAGGCCGCCAACCAAATATGCCCTGTGTGCATGACCAGATAAGCGATGAACTCCTATGACCAGGCTGACAACAAACAAAGCTACGATAGGCTATGCTGCGGCTGCATGTAGTTGTTGCACTGTAAGGGCCTCTTGCACGGCTTATGCCGGCTTCAGCTTCATCTATTTTGTGCAAATTGAGGCACTGTAGCGTGAAGCCGTTTTGTAAGCCGGGGTTAAAATGAACTAGAAGTCGGGAAAAACCAGTTTTTCTGGGTTCACCAGCTTTGGCTTCACCGGTGAAGCCGTTTTGGATGAGCCGTGCCAAAGGGGGCTTAAGTGGATGCATTCAAAGATGCCCATACATGAGAGTACGGCAAGTGGGGCAGATAATATACACTTGTGGACCCATCTTGGATTAGTAGCTCGTATTGCTTCCTTACAACATATGCACTCGCACAAAATGGAACAATGAATTTTTTTTAAAAAAATAACATTATGAGAATCATGAAAGAATTGAAAAATAATAGGGGAGCAAATTTTGTGGAATGAAACAAATAAAAATTTAACATGGACCAAATCGAAAAGGAGGGACAAAATTAACCCTCACACAACCATACCTACTTGGACTGAAATCATGTTGGTTTAAGAGCCAATTCCCTCAGTGCCATTGGAAATTTTCACACCATTTATTTGGAAGGGGCAAAATGGTCATTTCCAAATCAACTTAACAGCTAAATTAACAGATTTTGATGGAAAGGCAATGAGGGAAGTGTAAATTATTCTGATGGCAATGAAGGAAGTTCAAAAATTTCGATAGCAATAAGAGAAGAGGTAAAATTTCCAATGGCACTGAGGGAATTGACTCGTTTAATAAGCATAGGCCATAAGAAAATATTGCCTCTATTGTTCAGAATGGAAGTGAAGAATAATTTGGTCGTGGACAGTGGCGGAACCAGGGGGGCCAATAGGGGCCGTTGTCATCCCCAATGCAGTGGAAATTTGTTTTAATACCCCTATAAATATTTCAATATACAACACATCAAGACATCAATTCACTCAGTTTTTATCTTAATATTATGATTTTTCGTTATGAACACTAAGTACATGTGTAGAAACAGTGAAAAAGTTGTTGATACATACACTTATGTATATATTTATTTATCATACTTAGAGGTGTCATTATATTTGTATTGTCCCCCTTCATCAAAATTGCTGGTTCCGCCATTGGGTGGTCGTGGATTACTGCCGGATGCAAACCTAGTGTCACAACCGAAATAAAAAAAAACCGACAGAGGGTAATCAATAGTGGCTTTATCAATCACTACTGGTTCCTGTGGTAGGATAATGTCATAAGGATCACTGCCAGGTCAGTGGCATCAACCAGGTATTGACATTCATTTCCTAACTTTTTGTTGATATATTTTATTATTAAATTTAAATAGAGGTTATGATCTAATGTTTTACATTTGATATTACTAATACACATAACATATATCTCACTGTCATCAAGATTATACGTACTAGTCCTCGCTAGAGCCCCTTGCAGGGACACCCTCGCGCAACCAATCTCTCTATCCGATAAGTTCGTGGATAGCCCACAAGCCATCCCCACTTGCAACATCTCAAGTGGGCCTCCTTGTGGCATCTTCTGAACTGCTCCCACGTCGTCTATGGAGAGCTTTGGCAAAACCGCCAAGGGTCTCTCATCCCTCGTAATACACCAGTGGGCACAACACAAACACGGTTGATGTCATCCACAAGATTATAAGCCCCGTGTGTACAACTCTTGGTTCGCAAGAGCATGGATAGCTTGGAGGTATGAAAACCTTGGTAGTTATGTATGATGGCAAGATGGTCATGGTCGATGAGAAGTCAAGTGCACACCAATACAATCTAAAGGGATGCATTGTCAAATGTGTAATCATGGATTGTAATATAACTATGCTAGTGTTCTATGTATCGTGGTGATGGTACGACTTTAGGATCAGCCTCTGTTTGAAGTGAGTGGCAGAGGAGACAACTCAAGTTTGTGTACACAAAGGTTTGTGAAGCCACGGCTTCAAGGTGACACACATATTTGCCAATGTGGATTTTGTTAGATATTCATCCAATACACTTATAGTTTGGTTGCAACTGATTTTGAGTTGTATTAGGGGTTAGGATAGAGTTTGAGTCCAACTCTATACCTAGGGTGCCATAAAGATGAGCCCAACCTTGTTATAACCATGAGATGACAGCTTGTTAGGGCGGCAACGAGGCTGAGGAATTGCTCGAATGCCGGTGTAGGTACTATTTATGTGAAGCTCCGATGAGCGTCCGTAGCCATGCCATAGTTAGGTGGCCAAACCTCATTAAAAGAATATCACGTCTCAGTGTTATTCTGGTTTATATTTTCTTCTATAGTGTTTATGCTTCTACTTTTTTCAGTTAATAGAACTGTTGAGCTTTTGGATTAACCGTGCATTCTAGTAGCTATATATATAACGTTATTCAATAACGTTTGGAACAAACTAAAGGAGAGTCCAATTATTCTTCCATTTGTTTTAGCTAGTCGTATTGTTCTCATCCTCCTGCATTGCTTGTTTGTCTTTTGCGCTTCATTTACTTATCTGCATTAATTTATGACTTATTGTAGTCTCTTATAGTAGAGGTGGCAATAGATTTGGATAATCCAAAATCCAGTTGGACTATTTGCTTTGGGTGCATTTGGATGAGATCTATATGGATTTGGACGTCCACAATCATTTGATTCAACCAAAATCCAACATCCAATAGACATTTACTCAAAAAGTGTAGTATCTATTGGATTTACGTGGACTTGACTACTTCAGAGGTAGATTACGCTTTAATGTATATTTTTAAATTTATGACGTGGGACCCACATGTATATGTAGTCACATCAATCTGCACAAAGTAACGAGCGATTGTACTGGGTTATCTTTCCAAAAACATTCAATTATTTTTACTAAAATTTTATGGTGTGAATGCGATGTTTTAATTTTAGAATCTGACTTTCAACATGGGGTCCATTTATATATTTAGTCACACCAATCTGTACAAAGTAGCAGACAATCATATGAAGTAAAAAAAAATTAGTCCACTTTTGTCGGTGCAGAAAGTGACCAACAAGTAGATATTTGTAGTTTTGCCATACGTTGTGATCGGAGGTGGCCTAGAACTCAATGACATAGGGTTTATACTGGTTCAGGCAACATGCCCTACGTCCAGTTTGAGTCGGTCGGTGACTTTATTCCTGAGCCCAGGTGCTCGAAATTTGCAGTGGGGTTACAAACGAGAAGGAGAAGGACGGTCGGACTCCTGCCAGAAGGGCCGAGAGTGACGGGAGCCCCGCTATGAACTAGGTGTTCGAGCGTGTGCTCGTGGTTCGAATCTGACGGTTCTGTACTAGTGAACTTGATTGATCTAATGAATCTGGAATGACTTTGAATCTCTTTGTTGGGAGAGAGCGCATCCTCTTTTATAGATGAAGGGGATGGCCTTACAAGTGAGAGAGAGAGTACGTATACTTCTAATCCTTGTTACCCATGCTGGCAGGTACAGGATGATGGTAGGCGCCCACAACACTGTTGGATGTCAGATGCACGTGGGAGGTTACGTCGTATGGTTCAGGTATGGCAGATGGGTACCTGCTATACTGTTGATGCCCAGAGGCATGTGAGGAGTTTTAACATGTTCTCCTGGTACGATAAAAGCCAACACCCACAACACTGTTAATGCCCAGAGGCATGGGGGGCCTTACCGTATGGAAGTTAATGGCGCCTATAATACCGTAGGGAAAAACGTCGGCGCCCAGAACACTGTTTTAGGCTCTGTCGTGCCAGGGAGTTTGCAGAGTACTGTTTCTGTAGGTGCTCAGGGTACGGACCCTGGTATTGCGGTTTGACTTGTGCGCCCTGCCTTGCTTTCTCCGTTCGTCCCCTAGTCCTTACCGAGCAGGTGTTCCCGGTCGGTTGATCCCAGTCGGTTCTGACCGTGCTAGTCGGAGAAGAGCAGTGGGCAGGGGTTTGCCGTATCCTCGGACGGAGACACGGGTCAGAGTCGGAAGCGGCATTGGGCCGTCTGGAGGCGGGCTGGATACCAGAGCAAGCACTCCAGTCGGAGAGGTGGGTCGGAGTAGGAAGACGGGCGCCGTTCCTCCTCGGCCAGACCTTCCGGTCGGTGATTGGATTGCCCTTCTATCCTGTTGTTTAGGTACCTGGGCCAGCCCAAAAGTTGCGCGTTGTCTATTTGGGCCGAGCCTTTGTTGGGAAGTCGGTCCGTGAGGGACCCTGGGTTTATGAACCCGACAGGAGCCCCCGAGCCCTCGGGTGATTCGGGTAGAATCGTCTAGGGGATTTTTATCTTGACGGTGGGTGCGCGCGAGCGCACCCACGGGTGTAGCCCCTGAGCCCCCGGGCGATTCAGGCAGAATCGTTTGGGGGGTTTTCGTTTCGTCAGCGGGTGCGCGCGAGAGCACCCTGCAGGTGTAGGCCCCGAGCCCCCGGGCAATTCGGGCAGAATCACCTGGGGGGTATTATCAGTGGGCGTGTGTGCGTGTGTTTTTTGTTGAGATGGAGCTGTCGACCAAGACGTCGTTGCACAGCTAAGGTGGTTAATTTTTAGGGATCGAGCGAGACGGAGCTCGCGGATCCTGGCATAGGTGTGCGCCGTGGGATCGAGCGAGTCGGCGTTGTGGATCCTGGCGTTGGTGCGTACCGTAGGATCGAGCGAGTCGGCATTTGTGGATCCTAGCATTGGTGCGTGCCGTGGGATCGAGCGAGTTGGTGTTTGTGGATCCTGGTGTCGGTGCGCGCCGTGGGATCAAGCGAGTCGGAGTCGTGGATCCTTGCGTCGGTGCGCGCCATGGGATCGAGGCAGTTTAGTTTAGTTAGTTTAGGGATCAGGCGAGCCGGAGCTCGTGGATCCTGATGGGGCGAGTTTGGGGTCGCAGACCTAGGTAGTTTTGGAGTGCAGTTGAAGCGTAGCCAGATGGGGTAGGTTCGGGGTCGCAGACCTGGGCATTTTGTGTGCAGTCGAGGCAGTTAGTTAGTTAGTTTTGAGATCAAACGAGACGGTGCTCGCGGATCTTGGCGTCGGTGCGCGCCGTGGGATCGAACGAGTCGATGTTGTGGATCTTGGCATCGGTGCGCGCCGTGGGATCGAGCAAGTTGGAGTCATGGATCCTTGTGTCAGTGCGCACCATGGGATCGAGGTAGTTTAGTTTAGTTAGTTTAGGGATTGGGCGAGCCGGAGCTCGTGGATCTTGATGGGGCGAGTTTGGGGTCACAGACCCAGGTAGTTTTGGAGTGCAGTTGAAGCGTAGCCAGATGGGGCAAGTTCAGGGTCATAGACCCAGGCATTTGGTGTGTAGTCGAGGCAGTTAGTTAGTTAGTTTTGAGATCGGATAAGACGGTGCTCGCGGATCCTAGCATCGGTGCGCGCTGTGGGATCGGGCGAGTTGGAGTCATGGATACTGATGGGGTGAGTTCGGGGTTGCAGACCCAGGCATTTTGGTGTCTTGAGCCCCCGAGCCCCATTGGGCCTTAATAGGGGTCAGTTTGAGTTGTGTGCGTTACCCCGTCCTCGGTTCCTCACAACCGGAGGGGCTGAGTTTTGTCGCTTGTCTTGATCACTCGGGCTCGAGTGACGCGCTCGGTAAGTTCGCTAACGGGTATGATCGAGTGGAATCCGGGTCTGTTGTTTGTGACAGGGTTGGCATAGCCCTCTTGTGACATTCCACTGCTCCTTTACCTGCAACCCAGTAGATGCCTGCATCGTTCCAGAGATCGACCCGGGTGGCCTAATGGCCTCCCCTCGATGGATATTTTGTGGGCTTGGCAGAGGTTTAGGATCGAATGAGAAGGTTGAGATGACCCTGTCTGCCAGACTGGGCAAGGGTCACACGGGGTTCATCTACGTTTTTCTCCCCTGGCTCTGTTTGATGTGGGCAAGCCCTTCGTGGGCCGACCTTCGAACCCCGGTCGGTCGTTGTTCATGTCGAATGAGGCAACTGCCACTTCGTGATGCAACACGGAGCGTTGTGATGCATTTCGCTGCACGTGCGATGCTTAGTTCCCGAGCCCCCGGGTGGTTCAGGGCCTGAATCGTCCGGGGGGCACGGGCGTACGGTATGAATGCGCGTATGGATGTATGAAATGTTTTAAAATAAAGAAATAGCGGGGGTCGGTAGTGTTACCTTGATGACTTGAGAGACGAGGTTTGAAGAGCTCCAGTTAGAAATGTTCGACTGGGACCCGTGCTCGTCGTTCATGATGGAGTCAGTGTGGCCTACATGGGGTGTCCCTTTGCTCCTTTACCTATCTCTCGGTGTTTTTTCGAGCCATTCGATCGACTTAGGAAGCACGATGGTCTCTCCTGGCGGAGATCCTTTTGTTTGGGTTTTTCCATGTCCCGCCTGGGGAGGCGGAGAGCCTCCTGCGTGGGGTGACGCTTCGGTTTTTGCGCTCGGTGTGCAGTAGTGGTGGGCCATACCCAGGCCATGTCCTGTCTTACCAGGCGTCCTTCCGTCTGACCAGGCGTCATTCCGTCGGTCAGTGTGCGTCCCAGCGGTCAGGGCGCGTCCCATCGTTTCCCATCCGTATTGAATGGGGGAAGGGGGAGAGTTTTTCGCTCTGATCTTTTGCCCCTCTTCAGCTGTCGCGTTTCCTCTTTAAATAGGGGAGGGAGAGGGCTTCTTGTCGTAGTCCTTTGCCTGTTCTCCAACTATTGTCTCTCCTCCTTCTTCCTCACCAAGAGTGCCTATATGCCGCGGCGGTTCCTAAGTGAGAGAGAGGGTAAGCGAGGGGGAATACTTATAGATCCTTTTGTGAATCCAGAGCGTGATGTCGAGCTAGAGGCTACCTAGGGTGGTGCTGGCCATCTTTGTCTGAGAAAGGGCGGCTTCCGCTGAAGGAGGTGGCATGCTGGATCCATCTGCGAGGCCTTTTTTGGGATGGAGCCGTGTGTGGATTTTCTCCGGTGGATCTTCACCAGGCGAGCCTTGTTGGAGGGGAAGTTGCCTAGGATGGTGCTGATGGAGGGTTCTGTGCCTGCAGTTGCTCAGGTTGGCCAGTTAATAAAGTTTGATGAGATCTCTTCTAGCCATGGTGGCCACGCCTCGGTGGCTACGTTCCTACCCAGGAGCTGCCTCGACTGCTTGAGAAGGTCAGGAGCCCCATGCTCTTCTGCTGAGCATCTATGGGCACGACGCCCTTGAGGTACCCATTGCACTCGCCGAAGTTGAGGGAGCGGATCTGGACGGGTCCCTTGAGGTACCCATTGCGCTCGCCGAAGCCGAGGGAGTGAAACCGGGTGGTGGTTATGTCCGGCGGCGTGTGCCGTGGCCTCTCCTTTGGCGTCAGGCGATGTTGTCGAGCGGCCGCAGTAGTATTTAGATTAGAAGTAGTTAGGAAAATATAATAGTTGAGTTTGTGGATGAGTCCCCGTGTGAACAATTTTTTGTATCAATGAATGCATCAGTTCTGTTTTTGTGATAGAATTACCATCCGTTCCTTGTTTTTATCCTAGCATAGCCTTTGTTTTTGTCTTTTCTTTTTCGCACCTGCCCGTTAGTTCCGTAGGCTGTAGTTTTTAAGAACCCAGGTATGGCCCGCGGGGCTCGGCTGTTCGTAACCATAGGTTGTGGCCGAGTGCATTCGGTCAAGAGCAGGAACAAAGTTACGTAGGGCAATCACAGAAATGGAATGTGCTTCTATTCGGGGACAAGATTGTTTACCATGCGATAGTAAAAAAGAGAGGTAATTTAATTCTTAGTATTGTTTCCTCATGGAGCCCCCAAGCGACCCAGGCTGAAAGTGTTCAGTCTGGGGTGCTTTACAGGAGCAAGTTTTTGACTAAAAAGCGGTAAGACCAAATTTAGGGGAAGAAACGACGTAGCTGTTCAATGTTCCAATTGTTGGTGAGAACATTGCCGTTGTCGTCCTCCAGTCGGTAGGTGCCTAGTCGGATCACTTCACTCACCATATAGGGTCCTTCCCATGGTGGAGAGAGTTTATGTTTTTCCTTCATTGATTGGGTCCTTCGGAGTACGAGATCGCTGACTTCGAGTATCCTCCCCCTGATCTTCCTTTCATGGTACCTGCGGAGAGTTTGCTGGTAGCGAGCGGAGCGGATGACGGTTGTCTCACGGGCCTCTTCGAGATGGTCAACTACGTCTTGCTGAGCCTCCGCGGCTCAGTCGCGGTCAAAAGCCTTCACTCTTGGGGCGCCGTGGTCGAGGTCGGAGGGCAGTACTGCTTCAGCTCCGTAGGCCAGGAAGAAGGGTGTGAACCCTGTGGATTGGTTTGGGGTCGTTCTTAGGCTCTAGAGGATCACTAGGACCTCTACATCCCATCGCCTGGCGTACTTGTTGAGTCGGTCAAAGATGCGTGACTTGAGTCCTTGGAGGACCATGCCATTGGCACGCTCGACCTAACCGTTAGTACGCGGGTGTCTGACCGAGGCCCAGTCGATTCTGATGCCGTACCCATCACTGAAGTCTAGGAACTTCTTCCCAGTGAAGTTGGTCCCGTGGTCAGTGATGATGCAGTTAGGAACGCCAAACCAGTAGATGATGTCGAGGAAGAATTTGACCACCTCTTCTGAGCGGATGTTGATGATGGGCTTGGCCTCTATCCACTTGGTGAACTTGTCGACTGCTACGAGTAGGTGAGTGAAACTACCTAGGCCCTTTTTGAGGGGTCCCACCATCTCGAGGCCCCAGACCGCGAATGGCCAGGTGATAGGGATGGTTTGGAGCTCATGTGCCGGCAAATGGATTTATCGAGAGTAGAACTAACATCCTTCACACCTACGGACGACCTCCTCTGCATCTCGTAGCATGGTGGGCTAGTAAAAACCTTGTTGAAAGGCTTTTCCAACCAGCGACCTTGGGGCCGTGTGATGTCCGCAAATTCCAGCATGGACCTTGAGGAGGAGCTACTTCCCCTGGTTGGTGGGAAAGCACTTCATGAGTACGCCTGATGGACTCCGTTTGTAGAGTTCATCACCGAGCATGACGAAGGTCTTGGCGCGTCGAGCGATCCATCGGGCTTCAGTCCTTTTGGGTGGGAGAACCTCCTCGAGGAGGTAGGCGAGTAGTGGCGCTCGCCAGTCGGTTCGATCGAGTGCCAATACAATGACATTGGCGGGTGACGTCATCATGGAGGTACTAGGATCGGAGCCCCCGGGCGGTGGCTTAGCGTTGGGGTCAGAGATCCCGGGCATTCGCTGGGCGTTGGGGTGTGTCCAGACTAGGCCTTCCATGATGCGGGTGGATGGTTCATGGATGTCATTGATGAAGACCCCGGCTGGGGATGGATCCCGCCTGGCGGCCAATTTTGCAAGAAAATCGAAGGCATCGTTGTCCTTTCGGGGGGACGTGATGTAGCTCAATGGCCCTAGAATTTGTCCTTGAGCTTGCGCATCTCTTGGCAGTATGCTGCCATGAGGGGGCTTTTGCAGGAGGACTCCTTCATGACCTGATCAACGACCAGCTCTGAGTCACCGCGAACGTAGAGCAGCGTAGCACCAAGCTTGATGGCGATGCGTAGTCCGTTAATGAGGGCCTCGTACTCTGCGGTGTTGTTTGAGGCTAAAAAGTGGAGGCGGATGGCATAGCGGAGCCTACTCCCGTCTAGGGAGATCAGAACCACTCTAGCTCCCGAGCCGAGCACCATTACGGACCCGTCAAAGTACATTGTCCAGTACTCATGGGTGACATCCAGGGTCGGTAGCTGCACATCTGTGAGAGCCTGAGACTTAATGGCGGTATGGGGGATGTACCTCATGTCGTGGCCCATGAGTTCAAGAGCCCACTTGGAGATCCGTCCCGCGGCATCGCGGTTGCGGATGATGTCTTCAAGCAGGTATGAAGTGACAACCGCGACTTCGTGGTCGGTGAAGTAGTGCAGGAGCTTCCAGGTCGCCATTAGAACGGCGTATAGGAGTTTCTGCACCTGGGGGTACCGGACATTGGGGTCAGTGAGTACTTCCCCGATGAAGTATATGGGCCACTGGACCTTATGGTGGTGTCCTGGTTCCTCTCTCTTGACGACCAGGGCGGCGCTTACCACATGGCTGCTGGCTGCGACATAGAGGAGGAGGGGTTCTCCTCGTTCATGTGCGACGAGGATTGGGGCCGACGTCAGGGACGCTTTGAGGCTCTCTAGAGCCTGCTGAGCTTCCTCGGTCCAGACGAAGGCATCTGTCTTTTTGAGGAGCTTGTAGAGCAGCATCCCTCATTCATCGAGCCGAGAGATGAACCGGCTCAAAGCGGCCAGACAGCTGGTGAGCCTTTGCACGCCCTTGACGTTGCGTATGGGACCGATGTTAGAGATGGCCATGATCTTTTCAGGGTTGGCCTCGATGCCGCGCTCGGATACAATGTATCCTAACAGCTTCCCCTTTGGAACCCCAAAAACGCACTTTTTGGGATTCAGCTTAATGTTGAACCTGCAGAGGTTCACGAGTGTTGCGACCAAATTTGCGATCAGGTCATAAGCTTGAGCCGTTTTGACCACTATGTCATCAATATAGACGACGATTGTTGGTTTTGGCCGCTCGGTCTGATCAGCCTGATTGAGCGGGTCGATTTGGTTGGTGAAGCATTGCTGCATGCACCTTTGGTAGGTGGCGTCAGCGTTATTCAAGCCAAAAGGCATGGTTACATAGCAGTACGAACCATATGGGGTAATGAACGAGGTTGCGAGCTGATCGGACTTTTTCATCGTGATCTGGTGATAGCCCGAGTAGGCATCCAGAAAGGAGAGGATCTCGCAACCCGAGGTGGAGTCGACTATCTGGTCTATGCGCAGCAAAGGGAAGTGATTCTTTGGACATGCCTTATTGAGGCCAGTATAATCAATGCACATTCTCCACTTCTTGGTCTTCTTTTTAACAAGAACGGGATTGGCAAGCCAGTCGGAGTGGAATACCTCTCTGATGAATCCGGCCGCCAGGTGTTTGGCGATCTCTTCGCCTATGGCCCTACGTCTCTTGTCGTCGAAGCGACACAGGTGCTGCTTGGCAGGCTTTGAGCCTAGGATGAGGCACAATGCATGCTCGGTGACTTCCCGCGGTATGCCCGGCATCTCAGAAGACTGCCATGCGAAGAGATCACAATTGGCGCGCAGGAAGTCAACGAGCTTGCATTTCTATTTGGCCGGGAGCTGGGTCCCGACCCGCACTGTCTTAGTTGGGTCGGTGGGGTCGATTCCCACCACCTTGGTTTCCTCAAGTGGGCGGAAGGCCATCGAGGAGGTTGGTTTGTTGCAGTCTGGGACTACCGGGTTCGACGACTCCTCGAGCTGCGGAAGCTCAGATGAGTTGACGACTGAGGTGGCAAGCTCAAAATGCTCGTGGTCGCACGTAAAGGCATGCGAGAAGGCGCTGCTCATGGTGATAACGTCATTTGGTCCTGGCATCTTCAGCTTGAGGTATGTGTAGTTGGGGATTGCCATGAACTTGGCGTAGCATGGTCGCCCCAAGATGTCGTGGTAGGACCCTAGAAAGTCCACCACTTCGAAGGTGAGGACCTCCGAGCAAAAGTTGGCTCGGTTGCCAAACATGATGGGCAGGTCGATCTGCCTGAGCGGGTATGCCTGCGCTCCCAGGATCACCCCGTGGAAGGGAGAGCCCGCCAGGTGGAGTTCCGATCGGGGGATGCGCATGGCATCGAGGGTGTCGACATAGAGGATGTTGAGGCCGCTGCCCCCGTCCATCAGCACCTTGGTGAGGTGCTCCTTATGGACGATGGGGTCGATGACGAGCGGGTAACGTCCCGGTCTCGTGATGTGGGAGGGACGGTCCCTCTGATCAAAGGTGATCGGAGATTCAGACTAGCTAAGGAAGGAGGGGACAGCTGTCTCGGCGACGCATGCCTCCCTATAGCGCACCTTGTGCTGGCGTTTGGTCCAGATGGTGTCGGATCCGCCGAAGATCATGATGCAATCCTCAGGGTCGGGGAAACCGTCTCCGTCCTTGCCCGCCGCGCCTCCTTTCTTGGTTGCCGCCTCTTTGCCATCCCCTTCTTTCGGCCCGCCGGCCTATCGGAGGAAACATTTGAGGAGCTCACAGTCCTTGTAGAGGTGTTTGATGGGGTAGGCGTGGTTGGTGCACGGGCTGTCCATGAGCTTGTTGAAGTGGTCAGGTAGCCCCTGCTGGGGTTGTTTCCCTGTGCGATCGGCCACAGCGACCAATGCGGTGTTGTCCGATCAGCGCCGATCTTTTTTGTTCTTCTTGCCCCTCTGTGTGGAGGGGCCCTTGTCCTAGTCCGTGCACTTGGTTAGTGGCCATAGGTTTGGTTAGTTGTGACGTTGAGCAGGTCATGGGTGGTACGGGGATTCAGGCAGCCAA
Organism: Miscanthus floridulus; assembly: GCF_019320115.1. Classification (NCBI taxonomy): domain Eukaryota; kingdom Viridiplantae; phylum Streptophyta; class Magnoliopsida; order Poales; family Poaceae; genus Miscanthus; species Miscanthus floridulus. The sequence goes on along the minus strand of NC_089589.1, from coordinate 124,779,397 downwards.
GCTTGTGGATAAGGGACTCGCAGGTCATCCCAGAGAGGAATGCGCTGATGACGTCCGCGTCGACGACATCAGGGAGGGATTTGCATCGTTGGGAGAACCTACGGATGTAATCCCGTAGGGACTCGCTAGGCTCCTGCTGGCAGCTCTTGAGGTCCTAGGAGTTTCTAGGGCGGACATACATCCCCTAGAAATTTCCGACGAAGACCCTCTTGAGGTTCGCCCAGTCATGGATGCTGTCGTGCGCTAGGAATTCAAGCCATACTCGAACATGTTCCCCCGCGCAGATGGGGAGATACTGGATGATGAAATAGTCATCATCCACCCCTCCGGCTCGTTAGGCGAGTCGAAAATCTTTGAGCCAAATACCAGGGTTTGTCTCCCTGGTGTACTTAGTGATGTTGGTGGGCGATCGGAAGCGTTGTTGGAATGGCGCTCTCCGGATACATCGATCAATGGCCCATGGTCCCGGGTCCTTAGGGCTAGGACTCCGGTTGTCTGGCTAGCAACCATGCCTGGGGCGCGTTTCGCCGCTCCCTTTGATGGTTCTACCAGGACCCGTGTCACCTACCCCCATTGCCGCCCAATGGACGTCATCATCATGCCGGGTGTGATGCCGGTTGCCGATGACACTGTGAGCGTCTTAGTGAGGATCGGTGAAAGCTCTAGTTTGGTTTTGGTGAATTGATGAAACCCTAAGTGCTAACCTAGTTTATCAGTGATCATGAGATAGGTAGCACACTCCGAGTGGTGAAGCAAATGAAGATCATAGCATGATGATGATGATGGCATGGTGATTATCAAGTGCTTCGACTTGGAAAGAAGAAAGAGAAAAACAAAAAGCTCAAGGCAAAGGTATAGTTTGTAGGAGCTATTTTGTTTTGGTGATCAAGACACTTAGAGAGTGTGATCACATTTAGGATTGATAGCCATACTATTAAGAGGGGTGAAACTCGTATCGAAATGCGGTTATCAAAGTGCTACTAGATGCTCTAACTCATTGCATATGCATTTAGGATCTAGTGAAATGCTAACACCCTTGAAAATGTTTGAGAAAATATGCTAGCACATGTGCACAAGGTGATACACTTGGTGGTTGGCACATTTGAACAAGGGTGAAGAAGTTAGAGGTGAAATGGAGTTGGTCGCAATGATACTGGTGTCGGTCTTCTGACCGGACGCTGGGTCACTCAGCAACCGGACGCTGAGGACCAGCGTCCGGTCAATATGACCGAAGCGTTCGGTTGGCCCATGTTCAGCCCAGTGAAGGGGTATAACGGCTCTATTTCATGGGGGCTTCTATTTAAGCCCCATGGCCGGGTCAAGCTCACACTCTTGGCCATTTGCATTGACATAGCAACCTTGTGAGCTTAGCCAAAGCCCTCCCACTCATTTCCATCATAGATTAAACATCTTTGTGAGATTGGGAGAGAATCCAAGTGCATTGCTCGAGTGTTTGCATCTAGAGGCACTTGGTGTTTGTGTTTCGCTGTGGATTTTGCTTGTTACTTTTGGTGGTTGCCGCCACCTAGATGGCTTGGAGCAGTGAGGATCATTGAGCGGAGGGTGGTGATTGTCTCCGGCTCCGATCGTGGTGATTGTGAGGGGTTCTTGACCTTTCCCCAGCGGAGCGCCAAAAGGTACTCTAGTGGATTGCTCGTGGCTTGTGTGATCCTCATCTTGTGTTGGTTGTGCGGCACCCTATTGAGGGTTTGGCGTGTGAAGCCAATTAGCGCATGAACCTCCAAGTGAGTGTATCGCCATAACGAGGACTAGCTTGCCGGCAAGCAAGTGAACCTCGGTAAAAAATCATTGTGTTCATCATTTGATTCCGAGGTGATTGGTCTTCATTGTTATCCACACTTGTGATTGATTGGTTCATACATCTACACGGCGGTATAACCTTCTTGCCTACTCTTTACATTACCGCAAACTAGTTTTCAAGCTCTTTAGTGTAGTTAGTTGTGAGAGCTTGCTTGGTTGGTTGGTGTGGCTCTTTAGTTAGCTTTTGAGAGCATACTAACATAGGGTAGTGTTATAGCTATTGTGTGAATAGATACTATCTAAACTAGAATTGTGGTAGGTGGCTTGCATTTTGAGTAGGCTAGCGCAACATTTGCTTTACCTCTTAATTGTCTAACCGTGTTGTTAAGTGTTGTTGTAGAAATTTTTATTAGGCTATTCACCCCCCCTCTAGCCATTAGGACCTTTCAAGTGGTATCGGAGCCGAGGTCACCGTGATTTGAGGCTTAACAACCTTCGGTGTAAAAATGGCTCAAATCAACAACACAAAGAAGCCACCCCAATTTGATGGCTCAAATTATCCCTATTGGAAGGCTAAGATGACAACATATATCAAGTCAATCAATAGGAAGATTTGGAAGGTGGTAGAAACAAAAATTGAGATAGAAGATGAAGAGGCTCCCACCGCCGCCAAAGAATTGCTACTCCAAAACAATGACATTGCTCTTAGTGCCATCCATGATGCTTTGGATGAGAGAACATTTGAGCAAATCAAGAACATTGAAAGAGCTCATGAGGCATGGAAGAAATTGGAAGAATCATTTGAGGGCACCAAGGCAATCAAGGGTGCAAAGGCATACATTCTCAAGGATAAATTTGCCAGTTTCAAGATGAAGGAAGATGAGAGTGTGCCAGACGTGTTCCATCGTATGGAAGTGATTGTAAATGATCTCAAGGCACTTGGTGAGAAGATAGAGGACAAGAAATTCTCAAATAAATTCTTGAGATGCTTACCCTCAAGATTTGGTATATTGGTCACTATTCTAGTGAGGTCCGGTTTGGATACAATGACACCAAATCAAATCTTGGGAGATATCATGACCGATGATGCTTATAGAGATGATGATGAGAAGGAAGAAAAGAGGGAAAAGAAAGATGAGAAGAAGGATGACAAGAAGAAGAGCATGGCATTCAAAGCCACATCATCCAAGGGAACATCCAAGCAAGAAACATCAAGTGAAGATGATGATTCATGGGATGATGATGACGATGAGAAGATGGCTCTCTTTGTCAAGAGATTTGGCAAGTTCATGGTGAAGAAGGGCTACCGTGCTAGAAGAAAGAAGTCTTCATCCAAGAACAAAGAAGAGTTAAGAAGGTGCTTCAAGTGTGGAAGCAAAGATCATCTTGTTGCTCAATGTCCATATAATAGCGACACTGATGATAACAAGAAGAAGAACAAGAAGAAGGACAAGGAAAAGAAAGAGAAGGACAAGATGACCTTCAAGAAGAAGAAGGGTGGTTCATATGTGGTCATTTGGGATAGTGATGCTTCCTCAAGTGATGATGATGATAGTGATGATCACAAGACCACCAAGAAGAAGTCACTTGCAAACATTGCTATAAATGAGAAGCCTTCTCTCTTCGAATCTTCATCATGCTTCATGGATAAGGCCACTAAGGTACAATCTTGTGATGATGAAAGTGATGAAGAACATGATGATGAAAATGAACATGAAAATGAGAATGATAGTGATAGTGATAATGATGAACCTACTAAAGATGAATTATTTGACATGTTAGAAGTTGCTAGAGAACACTTTGACATTAAGAGAAGAGAATGCAAAAGCTTCCGTAAGGAAATTAAAGCCCTTAAGCAAGCCTTTGATGAGCTCAATGCATCTCATGAGAGGCTAGAGGAAGCCAATGAGAAGCTTGGTAAGGCTCACAAGAAGCTTGAAAAAGCTCATTCTTCTTTGCTTGATGAGCAAAATAAAAAGAAGCATGCTGAAACTTGCAATGTAGGTTTAACTTGTGATATAATTGATGAATCATTATCTATGCCTATCATTGTTGCTCCCACTGACCCTTCTTGTAGTACTTCCACTTTAATCTCATCTAGTGGTGACGGTCTCACTTGTGATGCCTCACTAGTGGTTGAGAATGAGAATCTCAAGAAGGAGGTCAACAAGTTCACTCACACTTTGGCTAAGGCCTATGGTGGTGAGGACCGCTTGCTTATGTGCTTGGGTAGCCAAAGAGCTTCTCTCTACAAAGAGGGATTGGGCTATGCCCCCAAGAAAGGCAAGGCGGCCTTTGCTCCTCATAAGACTTGTTTTGTGAAGAACAATGGTCGGTTTTGCATTAGTTGCAAGCAAGTGGGTCATAAAGAGCATGTATACACCAATAAGAGCAAAAATGCTAATGTATCCTCCCTTAAGCTTGATTCATGCTATATGCTTACTAAGGGTATAAATGGTGTGAAGGCTAAGTTCATTGGTAAACCATGGATGGGCTCAAAGAAGAAAGCTATTTGGGTACCAAAGAGCTTAGTGACTAACCTTCAAGGACCCAAGCAAGTTTGGGTACCTAAAAAGAATTGATCTTCTTTTATAGGTCAATTATAAAGCCGGAGGAAGGCATTGGGTTTTTGATAGTGGGTGCACTCAACACATGACCGGTGATGCAAGAATGTTCAACTCAATCAACACCAATGGCAATGATGGATATGATAGTATCACATTTGGTGACAATGGCAAAAGCAAGGTCAAAGGGCTTGGTAAGATTACAATATCCAATGACATGAGTATATCCAATGTGTTGCTAGTAGAGAGCTTGAACTTCAATTTGCTATCCGTGGCTCAATTATGTGATCTTGGATTCAAATGCATATTTGGGGTAGATGATGTAGAGATCATAAGTGTAGATGGCTCTAACTTGATCTTCAAAAGCTTTAGATATGAGAATCTATACTTGGTTGATTTCAATGCTAGTGAAGCTAAATTATCTACATGCTTGTTCACTAAGTCTAGCATGGGTTGGTTATGGCATAGAAAGCTTGGTCATGTTGGAATGAAACAATTGAATAGATTGGTTAAGCATGACTTGGTTAGAGGCTTGAAAGATGTTGTGTTTGAAAAGGATAAGCTTTGTAGCTCTTGTCAAGCCGGCAAACAAGTTGGAAACACCCATCCTAAGAAAAGTATGATGAGCACTAGTAAAGCATTTGAGTTATTGCACATGGATTTGGTTGGGCCAACACAATACACTAGCATTGGTGGTAACAAATATGGCTTTGTGATAGTGGATGATTACACTAGATACACATGGGTATTCTTTCTAGTGGACAAAAGTGATGTGTTTGCAACATTCAAATCATTTGTCAAGGGCATTCACAATGAGTTTGAAACAACCATCAAGAGAGTTAGAAGTGACAATGGTAGTGAGTTCAAAACACTAGAATTGATGAGTTGTGTAATGAATTTGGAATTAGACATCAATTCTCGGCCAAGTACACTCCATAATCAAATGGCCTTGTTGAGAGAAAGAATAGAACACTCATTGATATGGCAAGGTCTATGCTTAGTGAGTACAATGTGAGTCAATCCTTTTGGGCCAAAGCTATCAACACGGCTTGTTATTGTAGCAACCGCCTCTATTGTCACCGATTGAAAGAGAAGACACCATATGAGCTCTTGAATGGTAGAAAGCCCAACATTGCATATTTTTCGGTTTTTGGTTGCAAATGCTATATCTTGAAGAAAGGCACTAGATTGGGCAAGTTTGACAAGAAATGTGATGAGGGATTCTTACTTGGTTACTCCACTGCAAGCAAAGCATATAGAGTTTGGAATTTGGATAGTGGTACTCTTGAGGAAGTTCATGATGTTGAATTTGATGAAACCAAGGGTTCACAAGTAGAGAATGAGAACTTGGAAGATGTTAGAGGCATTCAACTTTCAAATGCTATAAAGAACATGGATGTTGGTGAATTGAGGCCTAGGCAAGTGAATGATGATGAAGATGATCAAGTACTAGTGCTCTCTAACTCAAATGTGCAAGATGACACAAATCAAGCTAGTACAAGTAACTCTCATGACAATGAACAAGATCAAGTGGCTAGTACATCATCTCAACCAAATGATCAAGCAAGTGCAAGCAATCAAGTCCCTATCCTCCAACCAACCAATATTGCAAGGGATCATCCATTGGACACTATCATTGGTGATATTTCTAGAGGTGTACAAACAAGATCAAGATTGGCATCATTTTGTGAACACTTCTCATTTGTGTCTTCCATTGAACCAAAGAAGATAGATGAAGTATTGAAGGATGTCGATTGGGTGAATGCTATGCATGAAGAATTGAATACCTTCACAAGAAATCAAGTATGGGAATTAGTAGAAAGACCAAAGGGACACAATGTGATTGGAACCAAATGGGTCTTTAGAAACAAGCAAGATCAAGATGGGATAGTAGTAAGGAACAAAGCAAGATTGGTAGCACAAGGCTATACACAAGTTGAAGGTCTTGACTTTGGAGAAACATATGCCCCGGTTGCTAGATTGGAAGCAATTAGAATCTTGCTAGCCTATGCTTGTGCCCACATCAAACTCTATCAAATGGATGTCAAGAGTGCATTTCTCAATGGTTACATCAATGAAGAAGTATATGTTGAGCAACCTCCCGGTTTTCAAAATGACAAGAAGCTCGACCATGTGTACAAGTTGAAGAAGGCATTGTATGGCTTGAAGCAAGCACCTAGAGCATGGTATGAGAGATTGAGGGACTTCCTACTCTCTAAAGGGTTCACAATGGGCAAGGTTGATACTACTCTTTTCATCAAGAAGATTGGAAAAGATCTATTTGTGTTGCAAATCTATGTTGATGATATCATTTTTGGATCAACCAATCAAGATTTTTGTGATGAGTTTGGAAAGATGATGGCTAATGAGTTTGAGATGTCCATGATTGGAGAGTTAAGTTACTCCCTTGGTCTTCAAATCAAGCAATTGAAGAATGGTACATTTGTAAGTCAAGGCAAGTATATCAAGGACATGATCAAGAAGTTTGGCATGAGTGATAGCAAAGTCATTAGCACACTAATGGGAACCAATGGCAACTTGGATAGTGATGCAAGTGGAAATATGGTGGATCAAAAGTTATATCGGTCTATGATTGGAAGCCTACTCTATGTGACTGCATCAAGGCCGGATGTCATGTTTAGTGTATGCATGTGTGCAAGATTTCAAGCCTCACCAAGAGAAAGTCATTTGAAGGCTACAAAGAGAATATTGAGGTACTTGAAGCATACACCAAATGTCGGTTTGTGGTATCCCAAAGGAGCAAAGTTTGAGCTAGTTGGCTACTCCGACTCGGATTATGCAGGATGCAAGGTTGAAAGGAAGAGCACCTCAGGCACATGTCAATTGTTAGGAAGATCACTTGTTTCATGGTCATCAAAGAAGCAAAATAGTGTTGCATTATCAACTGCCGAAGCCGAATACATATCCGCCGGTAGTTGTTGTGCACAAATACTTTGGATGAAGGCCACTTTGAGTGACTTTGGAATCAAGTTCAAGAAAGTGCCATTGCTATGTGACAATGAGAGTGCAATCAAGTTGACCAACAATCTGGTTCAACATGCAAGAACAAAGCACATTGATGTCCGTCACCATTTTATAAGAGATCACCAACAAAAAGGGGACATTTGCATTGAGAGTGTAGGCACCGAAGATCAACTTGCCGATATATTCACTAAGCCATTGGATGAGAAAAGGTTTTGCAAGCTAAGGAATGAGTTGAACATATTGGATTTCTCAAATATGTGTTGATGCACCCCCCACTTATATGACATGCCTCTCCTTCATGCAATCTAAGGTAAAAGTTGATTGGCATGGCATACATCCTTGCTAAGGACATGTTTAGTGCATCTAGTCATCTCTCCATTTTATTTGGCTCATTCACGAAAATCAAATGAATTTGATGTTTATATGGTATCACTATTGCTTCTATGCTTGACTTGATCTAGTGATAGCATATGACATGTTTGTGGGCTTGTAAACCTAGTGTTTAATCTAGAAAATGAGCTTTAAGTGTTTAACTCAACATGGTACAAGATAACCCTTATTTAGAGGTGTGAAGAAGCTTGTCCTTGGATCAAACCGAGTTAAATATCTTTGGAAAATATTCTAGTTTGAACTAAATTTGGGAATATAATCCTCACCCCATTGATTGACATTGATAATCCTAACCTATCTACTTTTTAAATCTTTGTGGTCATTGATGACAAAGGGGGAGAGAAACAAAGATATAAGTGATAGGGGTAGAAATAACAAAGTAATTAAGAAATGAGAGAGAAACAAAAGATATTAGTGATATTAGTGTACTAAGATGGTGAAAAGACAACGAAGGGGGAGAACTTGACATAGGGGGAGAGATATGATAAAGGAAAGGAATCAATTAGAATCTTGAGCACACAAGTAGGGGGAGCAAGCTCATGAACTTATATGGTGCATTTGAATGTGCATTTCATATGTTTGCTTGCATGGCACAAGTTTTAAATTTCAATATCCATGCTTGTGTGGTGTATGCTAGTTGTAGGTTTGAATGATGAAATAAAAAACTAGCATGCATAGGATATCTAATGATTTCATTTCCAAGTGTTGTTTCCAAGTGGTATCAAGCTAAACATGATGCTAAGGATGGTATATTGGTGCACTCCGATTGGTATCACGCTTCAAAGGTCCATCTTTTATACCTTAGCATCATTTGGTAGACATTGTCTCCTATATTTCCTATCTAAGCATATGTGCAAGCTTCAATCCAAACTCTTAGCACATATGTAGGGGGAGCAATTGCTACCATATAGGATTCATGAAACTTGTCCATATCCTTTTACACATGGTAAATATGCTTGGACAAGCAACATGGATTCAATTGAATTTTAATTCATATCTTTGTATAAGGGTTGTCATCAATTACCAAAAAGGGGGAGATTGAAAGCTCTAGTTTGGTTTTGGTGAATTGATGAAACCCTAAGTACTAACCTAGTTTATCAAGTGATCATGAGATAGGTAGCACACTCCGAGTGGTGAAGCAAATGAAGATCATAGCATGATGATGATGATGGCATGGTGATGATCAAGTGCTTCGACTTGGAAAGAAGAAAGAGAAAAACAAAAAGCTCAAGGCAAAGGTATAGTTTGTAGGAGCTATTTTGTTTTGGTGATCAAGACACTTAGAGAGTGTGATCACATTTAGGATTGATAGCCGTACTATTAAGAGGGGTGAAACTTGTATCAAAATGCGGTTATCAAAGTGCCACTAGATGCTCTAACTCATTGCATATGCATTTAGGATCTAGTGAAATGCTAACACCCTTGAAAATGTTTGAGAAAATATGCTAACACATGTGCACAAGGTGATACACTTGGTGGTTGGCACATTTGAACAAGGGTGAAGAAGTTAGAGGTGAAATGGAGTTGGTCGCAAAGATACTGGCGTTGGTCTTCTGACCAGACACTAGGTCACTCAACGACTGGACGCTGAAGGGGCGCATCTGGTCGAGTGGTCGGTCGACATAGTAATTAGGGTTAAGCACCGGACGCTGGGCTGTGTCCAGTCAGGCATGACCGGACACGTCTGGTCGGCAAAAATTGGTTTTGGACCCTTACTGTAAACGACCGGACGCTGAGGGTTCAGCGTCCGGTCAGTTCTGTAGGAGTGTCCAGTCAACTTGTTGATCATTGAGATCAAACGTTCCCAGTTGAACGTAGGTGACATGTGGCCACCATCGGGCAACCGGACGCTGAGGACCAACGTCCGGTCAATATGACCGGAGCGTCCAGTCAGCCCGTGTTCAACCCAGTGAAGGGGTATAACGGCTCTATTTCATGGGGGCTTCTATTTAAGCCCCATGGCCGGGTCAAGCTCACACTCTTGGCCATTTGCATTGACATAGCAACCTTGTGAGCTTAGCCAAAGCCCTCCCACTCATTTTCATCATAGATTAAACATCTTTGTGAGATTGGGAGACAATCCAAGTGCATTGCTTGAGTGTTTGCATCTAGAGGCACTTGGTGTTCGTGTTTCACTATGGATTTCGCTTGTTACTCTCGGTGGTTGCTGCCACCTAGACGGCTTGGAGCAGCGAGGATCATTGAGCGGAGGGTGGTGATTGTCTCCGGCTCTGATCGTGGTGATTGAGGGGTTCTTGACCTTTCCCCGGCGGAGCGCCAAAAGGTACTCTAGTGGATTGCTCGTGGCTTGTGTGATCCTCATCTTGTGTTGGTTGTGCGGCACCCTATTGAGGGTTTGGCATGTGAAGCCAATTAGCGCATGAACCTCCAAGTGAGTGTATCACCACAATGAGGACTAGCTTGCCGACAAGCAAGTGAACCTCGGTAAAAAATCATTGTGGTCATCATTTGATTCCGAGGTGATTGGTCTTCATTGTTATCCACACTTGTGATTGATTGGTTCATACATCTACACGGCGGTATAACCTTCTTGCCTACTCTTTACATTACCGCAAACTAGTTTTCAAGCTCTTTAGTGTAGTTAGTTGTGAGAGCTTGCTTGGTTGGTTGGTGTGGCTCTTTAGTTAGCTTTTGAGAGCACACTAACATAGGGTAGTGTTATAGCTATTGTGTGAATAGATACTATCTAAACTATAATTGTGGTAGGTGGCTTGCATTTTGAGTAGGCTAGCGCAACATTTGCTTCGCCTCTTAATTGTCTAACCATGTTGTTAAGTGTTGTTGTAGAAATTTTTATTAGGCTATTCACCCCCCTCTAGCCATTAGGACCTTCCAACCAGGCCGTTCGCGTACCGGTGGTCGGTGTGGAGAAGGTGCCAAGTCAGACCGTGGCACAGCCGCTGCCTCCCGAGCCGAGCTTGGCGGTTGTAGCAGCGAGCGGATGGAGCGATCCGTTTGGCGTGTGCCCACTCCCCTAGTGGGGAGAGAGGGCGCATGTCAGAGTCACGATGCTGAGCCTTCCTCCCATTGAACGGCGGCCGCTCCTGGGGGTCATCGGGCTCGGGAACACCGCGCAGAAGCATTGCCGCAGCGGCGATGTTCTGGCTAGCCTGAGCGAACTGTGGGGGGTCGTTCCCCTTGTTCATGATGTCGTGCAGGACCTGGCGGGCGCGACCCCGAGCGCTGCCCGCCGGGTCAAGCGCATGGGGCGCAACATGCTGCATCGAGCACGCTGGCGCAGGCGACGACTAGTTCTACAGCCGTTGTCATAGTTCCTCAGTGTGCCCTTGTGCCCACGCTAGGGCCCCCACATGAGGGTCCAAAGGGGTGTGAGTCTGCAAGGATTCCGCTACCATCGGTGGCTGTCCCGGAGCGTCCGCCATAGCGCACTCTCAGGACGGACGGTGGCCAGGCACCACAACGCCGATGCTGGAGCCATCGCTCTCAACCTCGTCATCCAGGAGTTCGTAGAAATAGGTGGGAGCATAGCTTGCCATCCCCACGAATTCAGATGTGAGAGGAGATGGCATCAGCATTTTTCGGAGCCCCGAGGCGTACGCATCCACGGAGGACGCGAGGCCATAGGGGAACCGGTCGTGCGGTGGTTGTGGTACGGACAACGCGGTCCCTCCAGATAATTGACGGAAGATAGTAAATAGCGAGTAAATAACAGTATGGACATTACTCACAGTGGGGTTTGAGTAGAGAGTTTGCTCGGAATGAAGCGCAGATGCCTCGTCGTTGAAGTCATCGTGCGTCCCGGAGCAGATGGAGGGCGCCCCTCCAATGGGCACCGGGATGAGAGCCTCCTCACGGAGGTGTAGTACGCCGAGCCAGCTGACAATGAAGTCTAGACTTCCGAAGAGGAAGGCCTGGGATGGCTCAAAGATGGGTGGAAGCCACATCCCAACAGGTGAGAGTGCGGGAAACTCCAGTGAGCCGAAGCGAATCGTATCGCCTGAGCCCACCATGGCGATAGTGGCGGAAAAGTGGGTCATCCGATGACCAAAAAGTATTGAACGTACAGTGTCTTCCCCAAGGACGGCGCCAACTGTCGATGCAGAAAGTGACCAACAAGTAGATATTTGTAGTTTTGTCGTACGTTGTGATCGAAGGTGGCCTAGAACTCAATGAAACAGGGTTTATACTGGTTTAGGCAACATGACCTATGTCCAGTTTGAGTCGGTCGGTGACTTTATTTCTGAGCCCAGGTGCTCAAAGTTTGCACTGGGGTTACAAACGAGAAGGAGAAGGATGGGGGGTACAAGAGGTCCGGTCGGACTCCTATCGGAAGGGCCAAGAGTATGTATGCTTCTAATCCTTGTTACCCACACCGGCGGGTATAGGATGATGGTAGGCGCCCACAACACTGTTGGATGTCAGATGCACGTGGGAGGTTACGTCGTCTAGTTCAGGTATGGCAGATGTCGGTACCTGCTATACTGTTGATGCCTAGAGGCATGTGATGAGTTTTACCATGATCTCCTGGTACGGTAAAAGCCGGCACCCACAACACTGTTAGTGCCCAGAGATATGGGGGGCCTTACCGTATGGGAGTTAATGGCGCCCACAATACTGTAGGGGAAAACGTCGGCGCCCACAACACTATTTTAGGCTCTGTCGTGCCAGGGAGTTTGCAGAGTACTATTTCTGTAGGTGCTCAGGGTATGGACCCTGGTATTGCGGTTGACTTGTGCGTCCTGCCTTGCTTTCTCCATTCGTTCCCTGGTCCTTATCGAGCGGGCGTCCCCAGTCAGTTGATCCCAGTCGGTTCTGACCGTGCCAGTCAGAGAAGAGCAGTGAGCAGGGGTTTGTCGTATCCTCGATCGGAGACGCGGGTCGGAGTCGGAAGCGGCGTTGGGCCAGGCCTTCCGGTCGGAGAGGCCGTCCGGAGGTTGGATACCGGACACTACTGGAGGCACCCTCTTTGCCGAGGGCCCAGGGCACTCAGCAAAGGCCCAAGAGCCCTCGGCAAAGGCTTTGTCGATGCCGCCCTCGGCAAAGCACCCTCGGAAAAAAATTTAACGGCAAAGAGGCTCTTTGCCGAGGGCCATTTGTTGGGCACTCGGCAAAGCCTTTTCCGAGGGCCAACGGCGGCGCTCGGCAAAGAAAAGCAGCCGTCAACGGCGCTGCTCCATTGACGGCGCCTTTGCTGAATGCCGCGGCGGCAAGGCACTCGGCAAAGACATTTTTATTTTTATTTTTAAAAACTCTTTCCTGAGTGCCACGGCGGCACGCACTCGGCAAAGCCATTTTTTAATTTTTTTAAAAAGCTCATTGTCGAGTGCCTCCCCAGCTTGGCACTCGGCAAAGATTTTTTGCTTTTTTTAAAAAAAAATATTTGCCGAGTGCAATGTCCTGGCACTCGGCAAAGTTTCCTAGCTTTGCCGAGTGCCATGACCATTGCACTCGGCAAATCAACCGAAATTGCAATTTTTTTGTTTTTTTGCATTCCACTGACACAAACAGTTCAAATATATATCACATGTCACATATATATCACAAACATCACAATAATCACATATATATCACAACGAAACCATTTTCACACATTATATCACAACCACAACTCAAATAACAACATATCGCAAGCACAAGTCAAATATCACAACCACAAGTCACAAATTCACAACCACAGTCCATCAAGTCCAAGCACAAGTCACAACCACAACTGAAGCTCAAGTCCAAGCACATGACGAAGCACAACTCCTCAAAAAGGCGGCCTATGACACGATGGTGAAGCAAAGGCTCCATCATTCGGTGACGCATGAGTGGGGTTATTTGAACCCGCCGACGGAAGCTGCAAAAAGGATAAGAGGTTGCATGTTTGAGATTCATCTAGTAAGTTTCTATGTGAAGCATTGGTGTATGTCATAGCTAGTGCAAGCATCTAGTAAGTTTCTATGTCAAGCATCTAGTAAATTGAGAATGTCAAGCATGGTTGTATGTCATAGCTAGTGCAAGCATGTAGTAAGTTTCTATGTCAAGCATCTAGTAAGTTTCTATGTCAAGCATCTAGTAAGTTTGTATGTCAACCATGGTTGTATGTCAAGGAAGCATCTAGTAAGAGTGAACTTTCATACTTACAGGAGTGGCTGTAGGAGTAGGCGGTGGAGGAGCTGCCAACGGCAAAGGTACACCCCCTTGCTGGACACTCCGCATGAAGGCCTCCATTTCTTGCATCCTCCTCTCCTAGGCCGCAAACGCTTCCCTCTGGGCCTGCAGCTGCGCACTCTGAGCCTCGACCACGAGCTTCTGGGCCTACAGCTCGGCCTGCAATTCAAACTTCAATGTTTCAGTAATGCAAATGTAACTTAGGTGTGCAAAGATGAACATACGATGAGTAAAATAGGACGTACCTCGAGAGCGTCGACCCGCTGCAGTGACGAAGTAGGCCATGGGCGTATGGGCTGGCTGGAGCTCGTGCTCCATGCTCGGAGCACGTCGACAGAGGGAACAGTGATGGAGTCGATGGCGTCGTCTGCAATCCACATCCGCCCATGCTTCTTGCCTCCTCCTAGCCTCATGATGGTCTCTGCATCAATGGGCTCAGTGCGCACATTGTAATCTTCCCCATGGACCTCCCTCACCTTTGAGGTGTACTCTTGGACCTTAGTGTGCACGGTCGGGTCAGAGTACACCTCGTGCGGGGCAGACGGGTTGAAGGAGACAGAGGAAGACGCCCCGCCCATGTGGGACATAGCCCACGTAGAGAACTCCGAGACCTCCACACCCGGGTGTGCAGCCTCCTGCGAGTAAGACGGTAAGATGGTGAGAAATAAGGCAGATCTCAGCGTCAAATAAGATAAAAGAAATCACTTACATATGCTTGTTTGTAGGCGGGGAGGCTACGGCTGCCTTGATGGTGAGTAGCACCTCGCCTCGGCAGACGCTGATCCCGCTTCCTCGCGTGGTTCTCAACAAAGTCGTTGGACAACCACCTGTCCACGATCATCTCCCAGCACACGGAGTGGGATCGGCACCACAAGGGAATCACCTATAAGTCATCGATTATTTGACATAGAAAAAGATAAAATTAAACTGACTTAATCTCAAAACAAATCATTATTAATGTTTTTCGTCTACCTCAAGGTACAAGGCCCGGGACAGCTCCACCTGTCTTGCATCAGGCTTGCTGATGGACTGCTTCAACACCACGGTGTAGTAGTCTCTGTGGGCCTACACGCGCGCCTTGTGGTGCATGTCGGTGACATACTTCCTACAGGCGGCGGCAGCCGCCTGATCCGCTCGGGCCTCAAGTCCTCCTTCCGGCTTGAAATACCTCTGCATACAAAACCGATGTATCCATTCATTATTTCAATAAAAGACTTGCCCAATGAAAATGTTGTGCAAGAGAGACTTACCCAAAAATCCGCTAGTACCCGCTCCTGCTTGTTGCGGTACCTGTCGTCAGGGGCCAGCTGGTACCTGTCCCATGTGTAGGTCGGCTCCCGCACGTCCTCGGACACGTTCACAAGGCCAGGGTACCATTTCCTGCACAAAACACCAAGGATGCTCGCAGGGAAGCATGCAGGAGTACCCAACAAAACCAACCAGGCCCTGCACAAGTGATTAAGAAAATTTATCAGTTCCTCTTTTGATTTCCAACATTATCATATAAAGTAGTTGTGATAACATCTATAGTTACTTACCTCTTTGCCATAGGGCAAATCAGTGCCCGGTTGCGAGGAAGCGGAGGCTAAGGGAGGCTCGCGGGACCTCACTGGTAGATAGTCGGGGTAGCGAAACTGTCGCCCTCGGCGGCCTCGTCCTCGGCTGCCTCGTCCTCAGTTTGTCGGACGTCCTCGTCCTCGACCTCATCCTCGGGCGTGGCCGTCACGTGCTCCTCCTCCATCACCTCATCTGAAGGTGGCGGGGAAGGAGTCCGCTGCCTCCTGCTGACCCTGGTCCTCCTCCTCTAATCTCCTGTGGACGCTACCTCTGACCCCGACCCCTCATCTAAAACGGGAGGGCGTGGTCTCCCGTAAAGGGAGGCCGTCTCATGTCATGGACGGCTGCTCGCCATCACCTGCAATCACCACTACTAGGAATCAGGCCTTGGCCAACGCCTATATTTGGTTGCAATATGGCTATTTTGGTTGCAACTGGAATCAATTGCATCTAAGTCTGGTGGTCGATAGATGGTTGCAGTTGGAACGGTGCAATAGCCTCAGGCAACCACTGAAGATGTGGTGTTGCAACAGATTTTGCTATTGCAATGTAAAAAAAAGCCTACTGCAACCAATACTTGGTTGCAAGAACAAATATTGCAACGATTAGATTGGTTGCCTAAGGTTCTATAGCCACGAAACACTTGGCTGCAATATTTCATGATTGCCACGAACGAAAGTGTTGCAATAGAAAAGTATTGCCACTCCAAAATTACGTGGCCATATGGTCATATTACTGCAAAGTGTGATCCATTGCATCAAAGTGCTTTTGCAACGTATCAGATATGGTTGCGATAGATGATATGGTAATGCAACGAACTAGTCTTCGAGGTAATATATGTAGGTTGCAACGAATTTGTGTTGGTGGTAATAGAGGCCACATGCAACAAACAATTGTTGGTGGCGATAGATGATATCATAATGCAACAAACTAGTATTCGAGGTAATATATGGAAGTTGCAACGAATTTGTGTTGGTGGTAATAGAGGCCACATGCAACAAACAATTGTTGGTGGCGATAGATGATATGATAATGCAACAAACTAGTATTCGAGGTAATATATGGAAGTTGCAACAAATTTGTGTTGGTGGTAATAGAGGGCACATGCAACAAACAATTGTTGGTGTCAATAGATGATATGGTAATGCAACACATAAAGTTCGTCGCAATAATGCATATTGCAACCAAAATCAATGGTTGCCTATTATTCTATCGCAACGAGGGGAATTTGAATAGCAGTTTTTAGATTATTTTCTCAGCATGCACATCACATATAACCAACTGATACATTCATTAATTCAAATTTTGTCTCAAACCAAAGTAACACACAATGACCAGAATTGTGCTTTAAAGAACATGACTACAACTAACAAAATAAAGAAACCATATTTAACTTAGTTCACAACATTGTTTAGCATATAATAAATCGATCTAATAATGAGTTCGCTGGTTGCTCCATCGACAATCAGCTACACAACCACAAATAAGCATCTTTGTAACTTGTCATTCTTGTTGTGGCCGGCCATCAACATTAAGCCATAGAAGCTTTCTCTAATTGTTTTGGCTGTCCGAGTTTCTCTGCGATTCATGAAAACATATATGATTAAATTAAAGGAGTAATTAGCAATCATAGAACAAGAGAAATTGAGATCAACCCTAGAAGGAGAACAACTGTGTCTTGTCACTGCTAGGAAAAAATGTTTAACAATTCAATCTATAAATAAATTCTGTGAGAATCCAATGGGACACTAGAGTTGTCAAATGTAGTTTATTTATCCCCACATGTTAAACAAAAGCAATAGCGATCAGTTACTGAATCATCTTAAATGTCAAGTGCAAAACAACTGTAGTCAGTAAAGAAATTGGAATGGCAAAGTTTATTAAATAGACATGGTAAACATCACTTGTTTCTTTACTGGAGGGCATACACAACAGAAGGCATAGGAAAAAATCTAGCAATGACATGGTAAACATCACGTGCAGATCAAGTTATGAGGATTCAAATCAAAACATTATTCATACCTGCTGATTCTTTAACTGATTACGAGTCCTCAATAGCTGATCGGAACTAACAAAACTCATCGTTGATCCAGCAGCAGCATTAGTTTTTGTAAAAATATTCCTAGCTGAAGTACTCTTTGCTTTTATGGTGTGAGGTGCAACAACTTCCTTTTCTGTAGTCATTACGCTTTGTGGTTCAGCAGTCTGCCACAAAGAAACTTTGGTGTAAACAAAATGCATTTCATTTGGAAGCATGTGTCGGGATCATACAACAGATTACCTGTACAGCATCAGCCTCTAAGCGTGGTGGTGTGATGAAGTTCTGGTTAGTAGGTCCATTTGAAACCTGTGTGGGGATCATGGTTCCAGACATAGCCTGTGCAGGACAGAAGGCAAGGGAAATTAGAGGAATACGGAGCTAAAACAATAGTTGAAACATGTTTCAAAGGGGATACCTGTTGCAAAAGCTGACGGAATTCTACCCTCATTTCATCCATTTGTTTCTTACTTTCTTCCTTATCTTTTTGCCTTGCTGAAACTTCATTTGCAAGCTGTTCTTTTAGTTCTCGAACCTCTTCTTGGTGCTGCATTCTTTCTTCTTGGGCATCCAATTCAGCACGAGCTGCATCTTCTTCTTTTTGTTTCAGTAGAGCTCTTCGTGTTGGATATTTCGCCATGTAGCCACGTCCATGAGACTTGTATGATTTTGTTCCAAGAGTTTTTGAGTAGTTGAGTTGGAAAACTAAGTTTTCCTCCTCAGCTGTAAGAAAAGGCCTATCCTTCCCTCTTTCTACATTTGTAACTTCGATGCAAGCTTTTTCCTAAGTGTAACATGTCAAACAAATTAGGAGCATGTAAGATTAAGAAGTTCCAAATTTTAAGGTAAACATGCTGTAATTTTAATGATGCAAACATACACAAAGAACTCACATAAACATCCCTAGCTTCATCAGTTGACCATTCCCCATTCTTGGTGTGAGTTTTCATCCAAAGTTGCAGATCAGTAGGTTGTTCACCTGTAGCACGGTTTGTCTAAGGTGCCAAAAATGTAGCATTAGGTGATGGCCATATATTTCAGAAAGTAATCTACATATTATTTAATGTAGTTATTACCTGTTCGAAACGAATCTGGGAAAATGGTTTCGCTCCCATGAGATGCTTAGTCTTTTGTTTCTTTCGGTTTTCTGAATTCTTTGTGCTAAGTTTCTGCAAAAGGTGAATGAGCATAGTGCTGTTAATTGCATTACAAAACCGGGATTAGTAACAAATTTGGTCACAAACAAACCTGGAATTGCTCAGATCCAAAGTATTGGATCAAGTAGTACCACTCCACGATGTCTAAGTCTTCAGGCTTATGCTTCATACGTTCAGCATCAGTGGAGTATGCCTTGTATGTAGAACTGAATGAAGTTCTCCATCCTTTGTACCTCTCTTTGGCAATTGCCAATATCTTTTCACTAGCATCTTCAACAGTGTCTAAGTCCCAAATTTTCTGTTTCAATGTAATGACCAATATAAGAGTAAAGTAGAGGCGTTGAAATCATTAGATTAGGCTAAAGCTCAAAATTTACTTACCATCATCTCTTGTACTATTGATTCTTTTACAATTTCCTTGACTTTCTTCCAAGATTTCACTCCTATAAGTGGAGTCTTTTTCCTAGTGAACACTACAATCTCATCCACAAATGTACGACTGTTGTCACCACAGGGTCCTCCCGTCAAGGCATCAAATTCAACTTTTAATTTCTGAGTTCCGCCCCTGATTCTTTTAGCAGCTGCTTTGTAACCTTTGAGACATCCACGTCGACGGGTTTTGGATACACCTAATTCACATTTGAGACAAATATAACACGCATGGTCAGCAAAAGAGTTTACAACATACATTTTAAAAATAAGAGACAAGCATATACCATTCCCTTCCTTTGGTTTTCTTGCATGAGATGGCCGATTATTATTATTGTTTGTTGTTCTCCTTTCCTGATTTCCCTCACCTCCCTCACCTTGAGACAAATGATCATTATCTGTATCTGAATGTTCTTGTAATAACGAGACTACACACAACAAAAAAAAGAGCATATATCAATTAATTTATTCAATGAACAAGTATTTGATATGCTCATGATATGCACTAGAAAAAAAGAGGCTAAATCCTATAATTTTTCACATACAACTTTCATTTAGTAGACTCTAATCCTGATGTATACAGTATTGTGCAAAGAACTATATTGACAATCTAGTGATGAAATGAGAAGCACTTTCTAGATATTGGTTTGAAACTTTCAATTAATCGGATCCAAACATTTGCCGGTAGAAAATGTCCCAAAGAATACCGGCCTACGTGGCACTATTGCTCTGCAACTGCATGGCCGGATAGACCTCCACAGATCCAGTGATTACGTGAATTTAGGCTCCACATCGACCAACTAAGATCCAACCAGGTCGTCATCGCCAAGGCAGGAAGTCATGCCCAAGAACAAAATTGCCCAAGAAAACCGAAAAAATGAACCGAAAAAATTGCTAACCCTAACCTGATCATTGCCAAGGCAGGAAGTCATGCCCAAGAACAAGAACAACTAGGGGCAATCCAAATGAAGGTAGCTAGCAGATTTATTTAGTACCTCGTGTGCAGGAAGCGTAGTACCCCCAAGCCGTCATCTTCATCTTCGTCATCAGTATCATCGTGTTGGTGTGGGCGCATCTCCTCTGAAGCAGGCTCGGCGAAGCTGACGCTTCTGCGTGTGGTGTTTGAAGATCGACAACTTTTCTTCATGGTGCCCAGCCGTGGTCGCGCACCGTCGCTGCCGTCGTCGCCGTCGCCGTGGTCGCGCGTCGTCGCCGTCTTCATGGTGAGAGTGGCAGCGCCGTCTCTTGACCTAACTGGTGAAGACGAACAGTCGATGTGTGCCGCACGGTTTTAGGAGTGGGGCGGCAGGAGAGTAAATGTAAAGGCCGCTCGAGGACTTTAGGCGCGTGAATTTCGCATCCAATCGATGCTTTGGCGGGCTCCTAAAAAACAGACGGAAAATTTAGTACGGGACTTCATATATGTACAGGGAAACGAAATTTTCATATGTGTACACATAAACGAAATTTTCATATGTGTACACATAAACGAAATTTTCATATGTGAAATTACACAATAATGAATTTTTCATATGTACAAGTCCACGCTTTGTCTCGTGCCGTACTTTGAATAAATTTTCACATAAACGATATCAAGAGTGAATGCCAAACTTTGAATATTAAGTTGTGCCATATTTTGTCTCGTGTACTCCAGTATAGTTTTCCTCGTGGCAGCACGCGACCGGGGAGCGGGCGCGTCCCTGCGGCGTGGCGCTTGACCGCGCTCGCTGGCGGGTGTGGTGGCGCGTCACGGAGCTCCTAGTCAAGGGCGACGACCATGACACGGCGGCACTATCAGGCACGGCGGCAGGCACGGCGGCACTATCAGGCACGGCGGCACTATCAGGCATGGCGGCACTATCAGGCACGGCACGGCGGGCCGCCGTGCCGACCGTGCTCGTGCCTCGCCGAGCCCGTGCCGTGCCGTGCCGTGCCGGGCCGACCGATTGAAACACTATATACTCGGCGTAAAGCGTAAACCGAAAACAAGAAGGATAGCGAGTTCCTAGTCAAGGGCCACGACCATGACACGGCGACACTATCAGGCATGGCGGCACTATCAGGCACGGCACGGCGGGCCGCCGTGCCGACCGTGCTCGTGCCTCGCCGTGCCCGTGCCGTGCCGTGCCGGGCGGACCGATTGAAACACTATATACTCGGCGTAAAGCGTAAACCGAAAACAAGGACAGCGAGTTCCTAGTCAAGGGCCACGACCATGACACGGCGGCACTATCAGGCACGGCGGCACTATCAGGCACGGCACGGCGGGCCGCACGGGCGGACCGATTGAAACACTATATACTCGGCGTAAAGCGTAAACCGAAAACAAGGACAGCGAGTTCCTAGTCAAGGGCCACGACCATGACACGGCGGCACTATCAGGCACGGCGGCACTATCAGGCACGGCACGGCGGGCCGCCGTGCCGCCGTGCTCGTGCCTCGCCGTGCCCGTGCCGTGCCGTGCCGGGCGGCCCGTTTGAAAAAATGTATACTCGTAAAGCGTAAACCGAAAACATATATTCGAACAACTTAAATATTCGAACAAACTCATTCCAATAGATTAAATATTATATTGGGCCTCTAAGAATTCAAGTTGGCTTAAAGTTGGGTGGGTTCATGCAAGAGACTACACAGTAGATACAAATTGTAGTTTGTATAATTAAAATATACAGTTGGACAAGAAAAAAGGTGAGGCAAATTTAGAATGTGATTTAGTTGGACAAGAAAAAAAGGTGTGGCAAATTTAGAATGTGATTTAATAGGGTAAATGTTAATACGAAAAATATGAATTAAAATAATTGCAATGGGCTATAGGTATAATGAAAAAGAGGGAAAAAAATTGTGCTATAGGGCCAGCCAGGCAACATCGT
Source organism: Miscanthus floridulus (assembly GCF_019320115.1). Lineage (NCBI taxonomy): Eukaryota > Viridiplantae > Streptophyta > Magnoliopsida > Poales > Poaceae > Miscanthus > Miscanthus floridulus. The sequence goes on along the minus strand of NC_089589.1, from coordinate 124,757,511 downwards.
TACAGGCTCAACCGGCGAGCGGGAGCCCGAACGGAGCCAGCCAGCCCATTAAACCCATAGCACAGGAAGAGACCAAGCGTTGATGGATATGATTCAGTTCGGAATTCGAAGGCGCAGCCATGCCCTCCCTTTTAAGCAGTGCTACGCACTCCTCAGTGTCCGGTGTGGTACTAAATGGAGATGATTGCGACGCCGCTGCAAACAACGCTAATGGGCCGGTGCAAACAACGCTAATGGGCCGCTGCAAACAACGCACTCCTCAGTGGCCGCTGCAAACAACGAAAAGAACAGGCCAAGTCGTCTCTAGGTCACGCCGCCACGCTCCTCTTTCCGCCGCCGCCCGCTCCTCTTTCCGCCGCCGCCACGCTCCTTTTCCGGCGCAGCCCCGCCACGCCGAGCTCACCTCGCCACGGCTGCGCGACCTCTTCGACAGAGCACGCCGGGGAGAACCACGCCGCCTCCTCCTCTCTGCGCCGCTCGCCGCGCCGCCTTCTCCATCCCAACAGCGCCGCCGCCACTGCTTCTCCTGTTCCCGAGCCGACGCGCGCCGCGCCTAGCTCCGCTCCTGCGCCGTTTAACGCGGCGCGCGCTTTGCACCTCACCAGCTCCACGCCGCGCAGCTCGCCGCCTCCTGGAACGCCATCTTCGACCTCACCGCCTCGTCATCGACGCACTGCATCAACGCGTCGTCCTCGCCGTCGCGCTCTGCGCCGAGCCTGCCATAGACCACGCCGACGCGCCCAACCTCGCCGACCCGGAGCACCAGCACGCCGCCTCCTTCGTTCGCCGCCACCTGCACCTCGAGCTCGCGTCGCCGGCCAGCACCTCCTCATCAGCCTCGCCGGGCCACGTCGTCCACCGCTCTGTCTCACCGGCGCCCTGTCCTCGACGCCGTCGCGCTCTTCACCACCACTGCATAGCCGCCTCGCAGCCGGTAAAACGAAACGGCTGAGCAGCGGCAAAGAGGCACCCGCCCCTGTTCCCCTCCGGCGACCCCAGCTTGCTCCCCCTCAGCTGGCTTTTATTGTGCTTCAAACAAGGTGAGCAGAAAACACAGGGGTCCTAGTTAATTTTCCTCTCCTTGGTGAACTTTTGAAGAACTTCGAACTCTTGGGGAGAGCTGCAAAGGCATATCATGCTCATTAGGAAAGAAACTTTTCAATTCATAATGTTAGCTTGATAGTGGGTATTTATTCTGTGGATTCGTGCTCACTGTAGGGATGTCAAATGAAGATAAGAGCTGGATGCGGATGTCCAGATATACATCTGATTGGCAGGCAGGATTCAAGAATTTTTTACAGAGTGTATTTGGGGGCACATCTAGTGAAGAAACAGCTCCATGTCCGTGTACTCGATGTCGCTGCATGTCTTATCGAAGTGAAAAGGAGGTTCGAACTCATGTGGCACTGAGAGGGTTTGATGAGAGTTTCATTCAAGGAGAAGGTAATTCCGAGCCTTCGTTAGTTGAGAATGATAACAATGATGGCCCTGCGGTAGATCATGCTGAAAGTTCCCATGATTTAGTTTCTTCACTAATTAGAGGTGTTATACATGGAGAAATCACAGGAAGAGATGAGGACGAGCCAAATGCAACTGCAAAAAAACTTTTCAGGCTACTAGAAGAGGCAAAGAAAGAGTTGTATCCAGGTTGCAAAGAGGTTACAAAGATTTCTTTCATTGTCATGCTATTTCAGATTAAATGCATGGATGGCATTAGTAATAGCAGTTTAGAACGCATACTTCGGTTGTTCTTGCTTGTGCTTCCTGCTGGCCATTGTCTCCCAGCTTCCTTGGAAAAAGTGGAGAAGGTTGTTCGAGATCTTGGCCTGCATTACGATAAGATTCATGCCTGTGTCAATGACTGTGTGTTATTTCGTGGAGATTATGCTAAATTGGATAAGTGTCCAACATGTGGAGAATCTAGATGGAAAGAGACAGGCGGTACTGAAAAGGATGATCATGTTGACATTGATTGTGGAAAGAAGCAGAAGTGTTTTGCACGTAAGATCCTTCGTTATTTTCCACTTATTCCTCGCTTGCAAAGATTGTATATGAGATCATCGACATCAAAGCTGATGCGTTGGCATGAGGAAGAACTAGTAAATGATGGGAAAATGCGTCACCCGGCAGACTCATTGGCATGGAAGCATGTGAATAGCGAGTATAAGGATTTTGCTAAGGACCCTCGCAACATACGGCTCGGTCTTGCAGCTGATGGCTTCAATCCGTTTGGGATGTTGAATGTTGCATATACTACATGGCCTGTCATCCTAATCCCTTACAACTTGCCTCCTTGGTTGTGTTTGAAGCAACCCTATTGGATGATGTCTATGTTGATTCCAGGGCCAAAATCACCTGGAATGAATATTGATGTCTATTTGCAACCTCTAATTGTCGAGTTCATAGAGTTATGGGTGACAGGTGTTGAAACATGGGATGAGAATAAGAAGGAGACGTTTACTCTTCATGCGCTTCTGTTGTGGACTATAAATGACTTCCCTGCTTATGCCATGCTATCTGGTTGGAGTACTAAAGGAAAGTTTGCATGCCCATACTGCCACAAAGATACAGAGTACTTATGGTTGAAATTTGGGTCAAAGCATTGTTACATGGGTCATCGTCGATTTCTCCCTCAGAACCATAGGTGGCGCAAGAGCAAAACAAGCTTCAACAACATGACAGAGATGAGGGAGGCACCTATGCCACTAACCGGTGCTCAGGTTCTACAACAGTATGAAAGTTTTGAGCAACCAGAATTTGGGAAAGCAACAAGGAAGAGGAAGCAACGTGAAGAAGACAGTAGGTGGCACAACTGGAGGAAGAAGAGTATATTTTTTCAGCTTCCTTACTGGGAAAAATTGCTTGTAAGGCATAACTTGGATGTTATGCACATCGAGAAAAATGTCTGTGAAAGCATTATTGGGACATTGCTTCACATAGATGGTAAGAGTAAGGATAGTGAAAAGGCGAGGCTTGACATGCAACATCTTGGGATACGGCAGGATCAGCATCCGGTGGTGAAGAATGGAAAGTATATTTTGCCATCATCATTGTACTCCTTAAACAGGGACCAGAAGAAGATGCTATGCACATTCTTAGAAGGAGTGAGGATGCCTGACGGTTACGCGTCTAATATAAAGAGATGTGTGGATGTGAATGGATGTAAGGTTTCTGGACTAAAATCACATGACTATCATGTTATTTTACAGAAACTGTTGCCCTTAGTTGCAAGGCATATCTTGCCTGAAGCTGTTGCTAGACCATTGATTGAGCTTAGCAGGTTTTTCAATGCGCTGTGTTCAAAGGAGCTGGTGCAAACTCATTTAGAAACACTAAGCTCTTCAATTGCAGAGACTTTATGTAAGCTTGAGATGATATTTCCACCAGCATTCTTTGACATTATGATGCATTTGCCGGTTCATTTAGCTGAGGAGGCTAAATTTGGTGGACCTGTGTGTTATCGGTGGATGTATCCAATCGAGAGGTATCTACGTACACTTAAAGGATATGTTAGGAACAAGGCACATCCAGAAGGTTCGATAGCAGAGGGATATATCTTAGAGGAGTGCATGACATTCTGCTCTCGCTTCCTAGAAGACATTGAAACGAAGCTGGATCGACCAATGCGCCATGAGAGGAGCGTGGTCAATGAACCACCGGCTGGGTCTAGCATAGTTGGCAGCATCGACTACAGTAAGAAAGGCTGCAAATTAGAGCATCTTCCTAAATCTGAAATGTTGCGGATGCGGCACTATATGTTATCAAACTGTGATGAGGCACTGAGATGGATCGAGTAAGTGTTAGAAACATTTTTCTTTGTGTTTTTACACAGTTTATAGTTGAATGCATACTAATATGTTTTTCCCAAAATAAATGTATAGGAAGCATAAGGAGCTGTTGAGAAGAACTAGCGCACAAGGCGTTGATAAGCGTCACAGGGAGCATTTTGTTGGATGGTTTGAACGTAAGGTGAGTAATGTGCACTTGAGTAGCCTCTCGCAATGTTAATTTTCAGTTCTCGAACTCTTCAAATGTTGTGGGGAAACTGAAGTGATGTATTGTCATCCCCTATTGCTATCTGTGCAATGCTAGGGAATGCCATGAGTGTCAGCAGGCTTAACTCTCATTGTGAGATGCTTTTTCAACATGTTTGCTGGCTCACATTGCTGACTTACTGTACACTATTTTATCAGTTACAATAAGATGTAGTACTATGTCAATAATCGCCATATACAGCTGTATTTGTGTCCATCATGTATGTCTTTCCATGGAACTAGGACCATTAGGTTTAAATTCCAGCCATCACAGTTGCCTTGTTGGTCATTGCACTACTATATCCCTCATGTTACCTGTGATAACTTCCCTCATGTGCTCTTCTTGTTCCTAAACAATCTCTTGTCAATATAAATATGTGAAGAGATGCTACCCCATTGGCTCAGCATTTGAGTTATTGCTCCCGTCTCAATTTAGGTACTGGAGTTAAACAGGCTGACCTCCAACTAATCCCCCTTGCTGAAGAAGGATTAGTCATCATCAGTTGCTTTCTCAAGTTAAGAATCTCAAATATACTTACAAAAAATAATCCCCCTGTTGTGGAGCCTTTAACCAATCTGAGTAGAGTTAAGCCCACTCCAGTAAAGGGTTACTAAGAAAATAATATCTCTTTGCTGCTAGAAATTAATATCTCTTTGCCCGCTCCAGTAAATCTCTCTTCACTACTACTTGACCAACCACATAGCAGAATTCTAGCAGTATATACTAGAATGAAATCTGTATGAAAATAATATATAGTAGAATTCTGCTATGTGGTTGGTCAAAGTAGAATTCTGCTAGAATTTTACATTTCTGAAATCTGCTATGTGGTTGGTCAAAGTAATCTCTCTTACTGCTAGAAAATAATATCTCTTTGCTGCGTTTGGGTGTGATCTTTTGTTATCTGTCATCGGTGGAGAGTTAAGAATAATGCATTGATATATAGTGTCAGGGTTCAAGGTACTTTATGCATTGATATATATATATAGTGTCACTTTTAAAATACAGCAGTCCTTATATTTTTTTCTTGCGTGTAGGCCAAGGAACTTTATGAAGAGCGGAAGATCAGTGAAGAGCTATATGATCTTTCACAGGGTCCTCATTATGTGGCTCGGGTTTTCAACAGATGCGTAATTAATGATTTTTTTTTCCGAACCGCTGCTATAGAGGCTAGCTTCAATACACAAAATTCAGGAGTTCTAGTGAAGGGTGATGATAGTACGAGCAATATGGATTGGTACGGTGTCCTTAATAAGGTAATCGCACTAGATTTCCCTGGTGAAAAAGAAGTCATATTGTTTGAGTGTGATTGGTTTGATGTTCCTGCCGCATCCAAGAGTAAAAGTAAAGGGTTCAGTAAGGATCAATATGGGATTATAGATATTGATACAACTCGTCGTCGATATATGAATGATCCTTACGTTCTGGGGACTCAAGTGGAGCAGGTTTTTTACGTTAAATGTGCAAATAAACCCAAATGGAGTAGTGTTGTTAGAATGAAGCCTAGGACCTTGTTTTCCATGCCAGAACAAGGAGAAACTGAACAACAGGGACAGATTGATATTGACTCAGTCGATGTAGGTGTGGAGGACATGGACATTTGTATCCAGCTTAGAGAGTTGACAAATTGGACAAGGAATGACCTCGATGGAGTGACTGGAGATGCCAGCATTATTCAAAGTGCTATACCTGTGCCAGAACCAGATCAAGATGACATACCTGATGATGATGATGAGAATGATGACACCTACATCAACGACGGGCATGTTGCACCTGTCAACACTTTAGGCCAGGGAGAGGAAGATGAGCTTTTTACATAATTGTGATCCTATATGTATTAATGTGATATTTGTTTCTTTTAATTGGTATCTAGTATGCAAACTTTTGTTTAATTTAGACCGTGTGTTGAGCTTAAATTATGATTTTACTTGAATTCTGCAATTTAAGTGGTGCGTAAATTTGTGCTGGATGTCGTCAGGTGTTACTTCAATTTTGCAAGCTGAAAATGCAATTCGTTGCCTTTTGCAATTGTATTTTAGATGCTCATTCTAAAAGTGAAGCAATAGTAGTCAGCTTCCTGTACAAATGAACAGCACCTTCTTGTGCATTTTCTTTGGTGTTGACTGTGCATTTTCTTGTGAGAACCAAGGAGCCAAGGAGCCCTTTCACAGGCAACGATGTGGTGTGATGGTCTGTCGCACTTTGCTGTAGTCCGAGGTCCTGGGTGTCCAGTGACATGGCGAAGCGTGTGGCAAAACTGTATACAAAAAAGTTGAATGCAAGGACTACGAGCAAAGTGATTTGTAGCGCAGTGGTAAGGACCATTTCAAGTAGAAATGGAGGTGGGTTCGAAGTTCGACTCCTCTATTTGCATGTTTTTACATGCAGTTTTTTTTCTCTATTTTTTTCTAATAAATATGCAGTTTTTTCTCTATTTTTTTCTAATAAATAATAAATGAAGTTCTAAAATTGAGCGTTTGATTCTAGTAATTAGAGCTCTATAGTCTCTAAAGTTTTTAAACTTTAAATTGTTTTGATGATTAGGCAATTCAAACTAAAGCAAATAAATTGTTTTTAAACTATAAATTGTTTTCTAGATGCAACAGGCACATGAGCTATCGAAACAAAGGTTAAGTTTTAGACAACGTTATTTCATCGTGGCCACAACCAGGCATAATCGCAACCAACTAAATATTCATGGCAACAAACACAAATCAAACGCAACGAATTGTTTTCTGGATGCAACAGGCACATGAGCTATCGCAACAAAGGTTAAGTTTTAGACAACGTTATTTCATCGTGGCCACAACCAGGCATAATCGCAACCAACTAAATATTCATGGCAACAAACACAAATCAAACGCAACGAATTGTTTTCTGGATGCAACAGGCACATGAGCTATCGCAACAAAGGTTAAGTTTTAGACAACGTTATTTCATCATGGCCACAACCAGGCATAATCGCAACCAACTAAATAATCATGGCAACAAACACAAATCAAACGCAACGAATTGTTTTCTGGATGCAACAGGCATATGAGCTATCGCAACAAAGGTTAAGTTTTAGACAACGCTATTTCATCGTGGCCACAAGCAGGCATAATCGCAACCAACTAAATATTCATGGCAACAAACACAAATCTATCGCAACACTAAATCAATATTATCGCAATGCACAATTAGTTGTGGCAATAGGTACCCAAAAAGGCAACCACCTTGTTCACTGTGGCATTAACACCAACTTATTGCAACGAATGTTTTAACTGACGCAACCCACATTTTTTGTGGCCATAAGATCCAGATATCGCAACCCATTAATATGTTGGTTGCTATAAAACAAAATATTGCAACCAAATGTGTGGTGTTGCGAAAAAAAATGGTGCTCTAAGGGTCAATTCCTAGTAGTGCACAAAGAATGAACAAGACTTATTAGTATATATATTAGAAATAGATTCAAAATAAATAAAGAAAACACAAACTAAAACAAACGTAGTATTACATGTATTAGGAATAATCTTCATGATTAGGATCATAGGTGTCGTCATGACTGTCAAAATTGTCCAAATGGGCAACACTATCTGAAGGTTCAATGTTGTCTTCGTCGTCATTGCCTAGCCTTAATCGGTCAAGCATTTCTATGTCCTTGGCATTTTGCACCACATCTCCATCAACCTCGTCATCCTCCATTTCATTGTCTACTTCCATTTCGATCACTTCGGGTAAGACTATCTCAAACGTGCCTGGTAGCCCATCTTCTTGATAGAACTGTCCATCATATGTGTTTGTGTTGAAGTTATAATCGTCATCGTTTGGGGCAGGTAGTTTACCATGTGGAGACACCTGGTGCACAATAGCCCAACCCTTAAGATCCACTTTGTCTTGGTTGGCATATCGCGTATAGTACACCTGCATGGCCTGTTGAGCCACAATGTAGACATCTTTTCCTGGATAGACGGAATCTTCTCGAATCTTGACTAACCCAAGATGAGGGGTCCGTCTCATTTCTCGAGGATTAAACCGGTGGCATTTGAACACGACAGGTTTATGTTTGTAACCATGAAATGAGAGTTCATAGATTTCCTCAACTCTACCATGATAGTCGAGGCCATCAGTGCCGGGCGTACAAACTCCGCTATTTGTGGTTTTCCGTTTGGGCCGAGTCTGCTCATATCTTGTTGTGTGGAAGCGATATCCGTTCACGTCATAACCGGTAAATGACTGCACCCTAACGTCATAGCCGCCTACAACCTGTCTCAACTCCTCACTCATGGACGAGTCAGTTTGGGCCTGCAAGCTCAAGCATGATAGGTCGTTATATTAATCGAACGAACGAGAAACTTGGAATATGGAACGTGGGAGCTAAATTGGACATTACCTTTTGTTTGAACCAAGAAATGAAATCAGGCCTCCCCGCACCCGCACCCCGAGAAAGAAGGGTGTCATGTTCCCGCGAGGTAGGATCCCTTGATTGATGCCAGGACTCACGAACAAATTCCCTGTCCGAACGAGAATCAGTGGGGTTGCATGAAGAATATTTAGGGCGTATTGAAACAAGGTCGTTGAGAACTTACTCGACGAACGGCTGCACCTCGGGAAGGCTGGTCAACACATATAGCATGACACTTCGCCACTCTTCATTTCCCAATATCTTATTGGTCGATCCACTTGCGCTGCCGAGTTGGCCTTGGAACAGGCTGTGGGTCCATTCATTTTCGCCAACATTGTAACGAGGGAGTGGATTATGATTGCTAGGAAGTTTTGGCTTGTAGTATAGTGTTGTGAAGTTTGCCACCTCCTCCCTTAGACTTGCCTCTGCAATGGAAGCCTCAATTCAGGCTTTATTTGTACATTTCTTGTGAAGAGTCTTTAGACATCTCTCGATTGGATAGCACCACCGGGCTTGCACGGGCCCTCCAAACGTGCCTTGGACGGGAGGTGCACAATCAGATGCTGCATGGGCAAGAAGAAGCCGGGTGGAAATATCTTCTCCAGCTTACAGAGCAACACAGGTGCCGCTTTTTCCAAGTCCTGAGCGATGGTCCGAGATATCTCCTTGGCACAAAGCTGACGAAAGAAAAAGCTCAACTCTGCTAGCACTTGCCAGACATGGTCAGGGACATAGCCTCGGACCATCGCCGGAAGAAGCCGCTCAATCCATATGTGGTAGTCATGACTCTGTCTGGGTTTTATTCATCTGACGTCGCAACTTGCTCGAAACATTCTCAATTTTTTACCACAGCCTACACATGCGATAACATGACACCTCGACAAGTTTCATGATTTTCGGACTTTGTATGGACTTTATATAATTTTAAAACACTTTTCCGGCAAGTGGCTCGTCATGTTACGTGAAGAAGATGCGCGAAATTTGATGCGAGTTCGTGGATAGAGACTCAACATACACCAAATACTATGAATAACATTTTTCGAAGCACTAGATTACAATATTCCATGCACTTGCAGTTCAAATTTGAATTATATATAAAAATTCAACATAATCAAATTAATCAACCAAATATAACAAAAAAACTAGAAAAAGCACCAAATTTGATCATGAAGTTGTAAACAATGTAGGCGGGCCCAACAAAAAATTTGGGGTCAAAAAAACAAAAAAAATTGAAAATTTGCCGAGTGCCAGCTTGGCACTCAGCAAAGACTGTCTTTGCCGAGTGCTGGGCCAGGGGTACTCGGCAAAGAATTTTTTAAAAGAAAATTTTCAAAAACGGTTAAAAAGTTTTTGCCGAGGGCCTAACGGTGATGCCCTCGGCAAAGATTGACGGCAGGGGATGGACGTCGTGTCAGGCGGTGTTGCCGAGGGCCGGCGGCAAAGAATTATTGTTGCCGTGTGCTTGTCTTTGCCGAGGGTCTGGCCCTCGGCAAAGAGTCTTTGCCGAGTGCCCGAGCATTTTCCCTCGGCAAATCCTCAGGCCCTTGGCAAAGATGCTCTGTCCGGTAGTGGGAGCGAGCGCTCCAGTTGGAGAGGTGGGCCGGAGTAGGAAGACGGGTGTCGTTCCTCCTCGGTCAGACCTTCCGGTCGGTGATTGGATTGCCCTTCTGTCCTGTTGTTTAGGTACCTGGGCCGGCCCACAAGTTGCGTGTTGTCTGTTTGGGCCGAGCCTCTGTTGGGAAGCCGCTCCGCGAGGGACCCTGGGTATATGAACCTGACAACTTTAGTTCAAAATTTAGTTAAGCCATGGAAGCAATGTTTTAAATTTTAGAGTCCTACTTATATACCTAATCACATCGGTCTGCATAAAGTAGTGGACAATCATACGGAACCATCTCCAATAATTTTTAGTTAGTTTCGCTAAATTTTCAAGGTGTGTACACAATATTTTTAATTCTAGGGTCCAACTTTCGATGTAGGTCCCAATTATATACCTAGTCACACGAGTATGCAAAAAGTAGTAGGCAATTATACTAAATCATCTACAACAAATCATTTTAGTTAATATTTAGGGTGCAACTACGAGATTTTTAATTCTAGGGTATGACATTCGACATGGGGACCACGTATATATCTAGTCATAGCTGTCTGTACAATGTTTGATCAATTTCGCTAAAATGTTAAGGGGTGAACACAAACTTTTAAATCACGGGTCCAACTTTTGACATAGAATACCTCTAGCTGAGTTGGTTAGGTGGTCTGAGTAGCACTTCTCCGATCCTAAGTTCGACTCCTGTGGGAGTGAAAAGATCTCCTCGTCTGTCCCCACACCAACGCACAGGTCTAAGGCTCGGCCATGGTCGTAGTCGTTCTCATATGGGCTATGGCACCGTTGTGTATAGGTGGGGCAGAGGTTCGGGGCAATACCCGGAGTTGTGTGCCCCGTAGTTTTTCTTATTATTGGATCATATTAGATGGATTTGGACTTGAGCAATTGGATTGGACATTTAATCATTTTGTATTAGGAAAGGTTTGGATTTAGATTTTTTTTCCTTTGGATTTATCTATATGGATTTTTTTCCTTTGGACTTTTTTCCTTTGCCACCTCTACTTACCGGTGCAAAAGTCTTGACCATCAATAGTTTCGATATATTTCCCATTGTAATTAAGATGATGGAGACGAGCACAAGTTGACGGACAGACCAGTTTTTTTCAGGCCGGAACTACGGTGACGGTTGATGTAAAATTCTTCAGAGCCGTTTTACACCCTATTTTTCTTGTGAAATGGTAGAAAATCAGGACTTTGATTGTAGCCAGTCATCCTTGTGATGAATGATATATATATGACAGCAGATGGCGACCGCAAAACAGATTAAACTGAAACCACCACCCGTTTGGCATTATATTGCTTTGATTTGGTCTCACCGCATTATAGGTGGAGCCTGGTCAATTAGCCAAATGTGAGCAAAAACATTGTTCTAGTTGCATCTCATAGCTTCGTTTCATTGGTGCCGAATCGAGGATGGTGCAGAAACGAGGTCATAGCCTAGGTTTGCACGTCGCATTGTAACCGCTAGATTTGGATTCACTTGGTTCATGGCGTCAAGAACAATGGCATGAGTTGCTACAAATGGCATGCCCCTGCTGGTGCTGGGTGTGGGTTATTGCGCTCTCACTTCAGTTTCTGCTGGGCGACACAGGAAGAAATGTTGTCAAGAGATCGTCTTGGTTGTGTATGGACGGCCAAGATTGTCTTGCTATTCTCTCTGTCGAGTTTGAGCTTCATTGCCGTTAATCATGCCCAGCTTGATAATCACGGTAAGCAGTGTGAAGCTCTGTCCTATGGTGTTAATTTCCATTGTTATATAATCTTGAAAAAGGTTCTCTCTTTTTACCATGTACACTTATATCTAGTATATCAAGAAATGGAGAAATGAAGAATTTATAATGTCAAATCAGAGCATAGGGATCGATTTATTAATTTCTGTTACAGGCTTATTATACACTTAAGACAGCTACATTGTGACGCTTACATTCTTACTAAGAAAACATGTCTCTCTCTTGGTTTTTTGGTAGGCTTTATAAGCATTGACTGTGGATATACTCAAAGTCCGAAGTACACAGATGACAAGACAGGCATAACATATGTGGCTGATTTGGGTTTCACAGACGCAGGGTTGATCCACCCTGTGTACCCGGAGAACATGCAGCCTGATCTTGCTGCTAGGTACAATAACATACGCTACTTCCCCAACGGGACACGCAATTGCTACACGATAAGGTCCCTAACACCTGGTGCCAAGTACCTAGTGAGGGCTATCTTTGGCTATGGGAACTATGATACACTAAACAAGCTCCCTATATTTGATCTCTATCTTGGGGTCAACTACTGGACCACAGTGAGGATCGTCAATTCAAGTACAGCATACATATCTGAGACGATCTCTGTGTCCCCTGCTAACTACTTGCAAGTCTGTTTGGTCAACAAAGGGTCTGGAACTCCTTTCATTGCCGGGCTTGACTTGAGGTTTCTGCAGCCAAATCTTTATCCCAATTCCACTGAGACGCAATCTCTAGTTTTGCTCAGTTTTTTCCGTACCACCGTTAGTTTTGGGTCTAATCGCTACCACTTTGGAACTGACCTTCGTCACATTAGGTAACCTTAAGCTTATACAACTTCTCTTTAACCTATGTTATAGACAAAGCTTTTAACAGAGTTCAATATAATGTTTGTTTTTGGTTTGTAAGGTTCCCAGATGACCGCTATGACAGGATATGGCAGAGGTATGAAGAAGTTCCTACCTGGACAATAGTGCCTGATGCTATCAGTGGGAACGTCACGAACGCTCCAAATGACACCTATGATGCACCATCTGCAGTAATGCGTAGTGTATCCACTTTGGTGAATTCATCAACAATGGATCTATATTGGAATTTGGATGGATCTATGAGTGTTGATTTCAATGATAAGTACTTCGTTGTGCTCTATTTTGCTGAGGTGGAGACTTTACAGCAGAACGAGTTTCGGCAGTTCGATGTGCTACTGGATAATACCACATTAGCTAATGGTTTCAGGCCAGAGCAAATGACGACTACAGTTCTTACAGGCACTGTGCAAGGATCAGGAAGTCATAGCATATCCCTTGTGCCAGCTTTAAACTCCAAGCCACCATTGATTAGCGGGATGGAGATATTCTTGGTTCGACCCCTGAATGAATCTGCCACTGAATCTGGAGATGGTATATCCTTATCTACTAGAACTGATATATTTTTCTCCCTTGGGTATCCACATCATAATTAGTTATTAAGACACACAAACTTGCTAATACAGGTATAATGAGAAGTTTGTTTGTCATTGCTACCCAAGAACTTATACACTTGGAGTAAATACTTGTAAACATTACACTTTGTGCTTAACTCCTAAATACTTTAGCTCTCACCCTGCTATGGAGAAGTATAAGCCACTGTAGGTAGCTTCTTAGTCCCATAAGCCACTTTGTCTGATTGAAAATCACGTTTACACGTATAATTTTGATGGTAACAATCTATTAGCCATTGGCCGCCAAGATTGACTCTATTTTTTCTAATAGATTACTAAGATTAGTTATAGGAGCTAGATATTTTGGTATAATGATCACAAGGACTATAGAAATGATAACAAACAATTGTTTTTTTTTTGGTATGCATTGAAGTGAAAGTACTGTTGCTGTAATTTGTATGTAAACATTATGTTTACCATTTTCTAGCCAGTGCATGAACTAAAATGAGTCAATCAAGGGATATTAGTAAGTCCAATAAACCAGTATCTTATGAATATTACCATCTAGTATTTTGGATAACTGTGCATCTAAACTGGTTTCAGCATGCATGCATTTTCTTGTTCAATTATAAGCGCTTGACTAAACTTTTGATGTTCTTGATGACCTTTTTCAATGTTTTTATTCTCTCTTAATTAGCAACTGCAATGATGACCATCCAGACAAAGTTTTCCGTTAAGAGAAACTGGGCAGGAGATCCCTGTTCCCCCATAGCTTTTGCGTGGGTTGGCTTGAACTGTAGCTACACTCCCAGTGCTCCATCGAGAATAACTGCCTTGTAAGTTCTAAACGAACAATTTCACTTGATTCATATGCTTTAAAGTATCATGCAGAGTTATTACATGGAAACTTAATAGAGGAAAAGAAAAAAAATGGGGACTTCAAATTTTTGTGATTGGTTTAACATTCCCTGCAGATATATGTCATCTAGCGGATTAATCGGTGAAATTGATCCATCCTTCGGTCAACTAACATTGCTCCAGCACTTGTATGTCCTTTACAGTTTCAAAATTTGTCCCAGAACAGTGATTTATTGAATTGTATATTTAGGCCTGGTTTAGTTGGCGATTTTTTTTGGAAAATAGTACTATAGCACTTTCGTTGTTATTTGGCAATTAGCGTCCAATAATAGTCTAATTAGGCTTAAAAGATTCGTCTCGTGAATTTCGTCTAAACTGTGTAATTAGTTTTATTTTTTATTTATATTTAATGCTTTATGCATGCGTCCAAAGATTCGATGTGACGGGGAATCTTGAAAAATTTTGCAAAATTTTGGGAACTAAACATGCACTTAGTCATTGAAAATTAGCTCTTGTTGACAGTGGATTTCAACACATATATATTTGATATTAAAAGATAATGAATAGATTGCTTTTTCTTCATTGAGGAGCACATGTGTTTTTAGATCATTCAATTGTATCAGGTCTTATATTATCTTTTGTATGTTTATTTAAACTCCCATATTGAACCTGCTCAATTTTGCTATTATATTTGATACTAAAAGATAATTTAAACAGCAACTTTCACTCTTTTCTCCCAAAGAAAATATTCAATTACTTTGACAGAAATGAGAAGCCATTTTCCTATGTTTATTTTTAAACTCTTAAACTGAACTAAGTTTTTTATTTTTTTCTACTATATTTAACATAAAAATACTTTGTATTGCAACTATGAAGCTTTTTAAGGCCAACTTAAACTCTTAAATGCATGAGGGTGCAAAAAGATAGTTGATTTCATTTTTTTGATGTATGAGTAGTGAGAAAATAGGTATAAGTGGATTTTTGGATTAACCTTTATGTAATGGAAGTGGCTAGAAATTCTTAAATAATGGTTATGTTGGTAACGGAGAAACATGTATAAGGGTTTCTAGGCTAATACACTGGTAGTTGTTGATAATTCATCATGTAAGGGGTTACTTCTCTTTCATCATATTAACATGATAATTTCTAGATCTTGCGAATTAACATGTAGGCTTCATTTATTATACAAATAACCAGGATAATAAATTACTGTTAAAGCCTAGGGAACTGGAAGATCACAGGGAAAAACACAGCCTCAGTATGCCCTACTTTTGCCATGTTTCATGAGATGATCATGTCATCTATCTATTTTGGGCATGTTGGATATACCATATACTACTTGTCCAAATTGGTGGCAATGATATTCAAGTATTCCGATGTCCAAAAGTTTCTACTGAAAATACCTACTTCAGCACTTGTTTTTGACTGTTTCATTTTGCTTTTTGTGATTTCCAGGGATCTGTCTCACAACAATCTGACTGGACCAATACCTGATTTTCTTGGTCAACTGCCATCACTTTCATTTCTGTAAGCTTTCCTGCTGATCGACCTGCACACTATAATTAATACTGCTCAAACTCCTCTTTTTATGTTTACTTTCTCGTGTTTTGTAGGGATTTGTCCAGCAACAACCTCCGTGGATCAATACCTAATAATCTGCTACAAAGATCTCAGATAGGAGTGCTGACACTAAGGTTCACACGGTTGCACCTGCTTGCCATTTATCTTTTGTATTGTATCACTTTATGGAATCTGTTAATAGCACTTAATATATCACTAGCTTGCAAAAAAGAATGTGCATGGTTTCCAAATCCCATTATATGTATATCATTTGATTCATATGTTTCTTAAACTATATATACCATTATTAGCCTAGCCCAATATATATATATATATATATATATATATATATATTGTAGTACTGCCAGGGATAATGTTTATTTATACGACATGTATGACGGAAAATAAGAGAGTGAGAGGGCTGTTTTACTGAAAAGAGGCCACTTAGTAATTTAATCTCTCCATTTACTGCTTAAGTCTGCCGGAACTGTAGTTTAGCCTTCCCCTCAATTGCATACTTGATTCTATATATATATGAAACTATGGATGATGAGGGGTCTCGTGTTCATAAATTTCAATATTGATCAGTAGCTAATACATGTATATTACATATTCTAATAATAGCCAGGCTAACTATCATATAGTATTCGTTTCAAAAAAAAAATCATATAGTGAAGTCAGGACTCCATAACACAGGATCTTTGCAGCAATTGGTGAACACATTTTTATCACTTCATTCTAGTCTAGCTATTTATATACAATCTTTCACAAATTAATATTGTGTTTGCTAGGGTTGACAACAATCCAAACCTATGTACAAATCATACTTGTGACCCCATTCGAAACCCGAGGAAGCGCAAGGCAATACTTATAGCTGAGATTATGGCTCCAGTTGCTGGAGCTATTATCATTGTTGCTGTAGTTCTACTCATCATTTGGCATAAAACAAAGAAAAGACAAGGTAAATAAGATAGCTATGCTTAATTATGGTAGTTTTTAACTGCGCCAGGATTTTTTTTTATCATTGTATGATTACCCTTTGATATCGACTTGCATATAATAGCTAAAACATATGAAAAACTATTATTATGTGGTCAGGTGGGGCTCGTGCTTCTAATCCATTCGAGAGCCGAAGATTCAAGTACAAGGAACTCAGAGTCATCACAGATGACTTTAAAAACATAATTGGGAAGGGTGGGTTTGGCTTTGTCTACAGTGGCAAGCTGGAGGATGGAACTCCTGTTGCTGTCAAGATGAGGTCTCAAACATCGTCACAAGGGAATACAGAGTTTTTGGCTGAGGTGCACATGCATTGAACTGCTGATTCTGTAGATTACTAATTGTGTGGTGTATCATTACTAATGTTGTGCACACCAATTAGCAGGATATATATGTTGGTCATCATATAATTTCTGAGAAATATTATATATATTGCAGGCCCGGCACTTAGCCAAGGCTCATCACAAAAATCTGGTGACCTTAATTGGCTATTGCAAGGATCGGAAACATTTAGGTCTTGTTTATGAATACATGGGTGGTGGAAACCTAGAGAACTGGCTGAAAGGTTTGTAATCTTGCACTATATCTACATTAGTACAAAACTAAATCCACGTCCAATGAAATTTTTTGCACACAATACCTATATGAGTACAAAACTAAATCAACCTCCAATGATTGTTAGTGATTCACCAAAATAACTAGAGAGCTTACGAAGTTTGAAGATTTAAACATCAATTTTTTACCAGTCACAACATGCCATTTTATGTGTTGAACTTATTAGGTAAGTTGGGTCGGGTACATATTTACTAGTGTATTGGGTGAGAAGGGGTTTAGTCATAGTTTTGGGCTTGGGCTTGAAAGAACTAATTTGGTGCGGGTTGCGGAATATGGGGAGAGTTCGATCACATTAGCAAGCCTAATAAATGCCATGGACCATGGTCTAAAGGAATAAGAGAGTGTTGGGAGTGTAAGCTAGAACATAAATGCCATGAGAGAATGTTACGGACGAAATAGGCTGACTCTTCCATGAATAACATGATACAACTAACCCTCAATTTATTATAATGAAAATATACATTAATTTGAACTTGCACTGGAGTAGGCTAGCAGCAAATCATTTTACTAGATTCCCCTGTTTTGTTTGCAGGCAAGGAAGGTTGTATGCTAACTAGATTCCCCTGTTCTGTTTGTAGGCAAGGAAGGTTGTCATGCTGAATTCAACCTAACTTGGCTACAACGCCTTAAGATTGCGTTGGACTCTGCCTATGGTATACAAAAGTTTTTTTTTTGCCAACATGGGCAGCGGCCCATCTGTGTTCAGGATATTAATTCCACACCACAGATCTAACTTTGTATGGTTTTCATCCATGTTTAATGATCCATGCTTGTAGGACTGGAATACTTGCACAAGTCATGCAGCCCTCCTTTAATACACAGAGACGTGAAGACCCAAAACATTCTTCTAACTTCAAACCTGGAGGCAAAGATAGCTGATTTTGGGTTGACAAGGGCTTTCAGTAGCGAAACAAAGACACACACTACCACCCGTCCAGCGGGTACTCTTGGATACTTAGACCCTGAGTATGCATTCTTTTGAGCCTAGTATTTTACCATTCCAAGGGAAGTCATTGTGCACGTCAATATTTTGAAGATTCTAATGTAACTGTTTACCATGCGTAGATACTATAACACCTCACATTTGAGCGAGAAGAGCGATGTTTTCAGCTTTGGCGTTGTTCTCTTGGTGCTCATCACTGGCCGTCCAGCTATCATCACTGTGAACAACACTGAAAGAACCAACCTTGCGCATTGGGTGCGGGGGAGACTCTCTGAAGGAGATATCGAGAATGTTACTGACCCAAGGATAAAGGGGAATTTTGATGTCAACTCCCTATGGACGGTTGCGGAATTGGCTCTTCGTTGCACAGAGCAGGCAGGAAAGGACCGCCCCACAATGTCTGAGGTTGCGGAGGGATTAAGGGAGAGCCTGCAACTGGAGACCTTGTCACACTCCAAGAGGAGTGGTTCAATTGGGACCAATGGTTCAGCGCTCACTGAAACTGAATCTGTTGGTGCGCTGGAGTCAGAACAGATTGAAGAAACTCTACCCCGGTGACATTGCAGCTGAATCACCCACATCTTTATGTACTGATGTTTATGTACTATATGCAATCTTTTTCTGCTCACGGAAATACATAACTATGACTTTGTATAATATTTGAGAACTATTCAAGTACTCCTGGTCAACAATGAGGGGGCTCTCTGTTCCTTGAACCCACAACCTGTAACATGACTGCGCTTGTCATGACTGCAATCCCAAATACAAGAAATACTCTTATATAAGTCAATTTTCAGCAAAGATTCTAAAAAGAAATGTCATACATTTATTAGGAAGCTTTCAAACTAGTTAACTAGTTCAATGCATATATTTTTAAGAGCCCAACAAGTAGAGCATGAGAATCTAAATATCAAATTCTCTATAAACTTCACATAGTGAAACACAAGCAGTAATAATTCAGCAAAGCTCACATGGCATACTTGTTTAAGGGCAGCTGCAGTAGATGTAACATAGTATAGCACACAAGTAGATGCCTCTGCAGAAGAGATCACCATGGTATAAATAGGGTTAGCACAAGTAGATGCCTCTGCAGATGGTTTGCGATTGACTAGTAGAAATTAAATGACAGGCTTACTTGAACCATTCTGGTATACTAAGTTCCGAATACCATTAAATTTAAGGTCACACATCTGCAAGGCAAAAGCAAGTCGGTTTTAATTTAAGGTCAAGCATCTGCCATGATAATACTTAACAAGGCATACATTGCATATATTCAACTAACAGTAATGCAAGTAGTGTAGAACAAGGCATACATTGCATATATTCAACTAAAAGTTCCAAAAATCTGTTCAGGTGTATGAACTCATACACCACCATCAATGAATCTGGGTTGCTGCTGCTGTGAATGAACATCATAGAGGCAAATATTACTCTGAACTGTGTAGATGAACATAACAGCTACATGAACTGCCGCAGGGACCAAACCAGGCAAACAAAGAAAAAATAACAGCAGTTCTCTGAACCTGAAAGTGGAATGAGCTGCTGCAGTTTAACTTTGAACACACGTCCTCATGGAGCTCCAAAAGTAAACCTACAGGTTGAAAGATAATTGCGCTGCTGAAAGAGAAGCCCACCAGAAATAGCTACTAGAGAAAATCCAAACAAAAAGCACACGACTCAAGCTGTGCACTGGACAAACAAGACGCCTACTGCAGCACCGGCCTCCTACGCCATCCCTGCCACTGTCGCTGAACTGGTACACCATGGATGTGGCCTCTCTACCATGTCGCCTAATGGATCTGGCGTCCCCATTGACCAGGCGAAGCCGTCAAGATCCAGGCAATTGCAGCTCAGATCCGAATAGAAATAGACAAGGGATTGGTTATTTTCACACAGCACGAAGGGAGTGATGGACCTCTGGTGATGCTCGGCGTCCCGCTCAGTAGGAAGAGGAGGGGCGGCGCCGGCCCCAGTCATCACGACGCGGCTGGCCCGGCGGCGGCGGCAGCATGGGTCGGGCGGCGCGGTGCTTGGGGGCCGGCGGCGTACATGGGAGGCTGAGGCACAGACGGCGCGGCTGGAAGGGGCGATGCCGGTAGCGGCCCAGCCGGAGGAGAGAGCAGGCGGGAGCAGGGGGAGGCGTCACGAGAGAAGGGACCGGGAGA
Organism: Miscanthus floridulus; assembly: GCF_019320115.1. Classification (NCBI taxonomy): domain Eukaryota; kingdom Viridiplantae; phylum Streptophyta; class Magnoliopsida; order Poales; family Poaceae; genus Miscanthus; species Miscanthus floridulus. Next base: position 124,737,193 of record NC_089589.1, on the reverse strand, counting down.
GAGAGAGAGAGGGAGAGCCGAGGCAGAGAGAGGCTTCGTGAGGAAGAAGACATCGGCTGGGGGAAAACGCACAACCTATCCTCATTTTCATTTTTTATTTTCTTTTCTTTTTTAATGGTATAAACTGTGATATCAATATATGTTATATCAATGTACGACACCGCTTGGAATTCAATAAGAAGCATAAATTACACCCATAATTTGTGACGATTATGTTTATCTATCAGTGACACTATTTAATCATCCATCACATATTTTTATCAGCTAAGATACAAAACGTCACATAATAGAGCTTTTTATGATGGTTTCTTTTAACGTCACGTCTTAACCGTTATGCATAAGGATATTTCTCGTAGTACGTCCAAACTGTAACACAAAATAATAGAAAATGCCGAACCAGAAATTTTTTCATGATGCGATTTCATTCCTGAACGTTTATTTATTTGCAAGACAAATACATGTAGAGAATACATGCTAAGTCTCGAACCCAGGTCTTGATGCTGCCGCTGCATGTAGTCATTGCACTTGTTTGAAGTACCTTTACTCACCCGTTGCCACTTGGTCAGCTTCTGTGACACCCGGGGAGCACGGGCCCTGTTCGTTTGGCTTATAAGCGTTTTTTCAGCTAATAAATAGTATTTTTCTTTCACAACAAATCAGCTAACAGTACTTTCAGCCATGGCTTATCAGCCAAGCAAACAGGCCTTTCGTTGCACTCTGGACGTGGACCCTAAAAATTTCATGTTTTCGAAATAGCCTAAAATGATTTATTTAAATATTTTGTGAGCATGTGAATGTAGGAAAAATAATAATATTTATGAAAATAAAATTCACTTTAAGGCTAGATACATGTTTGTGCATCCATGCCGCATTATTTATTTTGTGGTGACTGGATTTTATTCAAAAGTCAAAAGGATTTCAAAATCTCTTTGAAATGGTATTCAAAAGTTTGGAAAACTAAAAAGAAAAGGATAAAATCTCACCTCTCTCACTCTCTTGGCTTTTGGCCCAGCAAGTAGCCAAGCCCAGCTCGCCAAGCTGAGCAGGCCCGCTCCTCCTCCCTCCTCCCTGGGCCGGATGGCCGAGGCCCAGCAGCGAGGCCAGCTCGCGCGCGCAGCGTTCCACCTCTTCCTTTGCTACCGCTGATGCACGGGGCCCACCGGTCAGGGTCATCCCCTACCTTGCTGTCGTACCCGATCGGGACTCTGCCCGACCCGGAGTCCGCCTCCTCCCCGTTTGGCGTGTCCTCCACGTTGAGCCGCCTTAAATAGCGAGCGCGTCCGCATCCGCACGCTCCTCCCTCAACCCTAGTGCAAGCCGCAGCACCGCCGCCTCGCTCACAGAGCACTTTCCGCCGATCGTGATCTCGCCGATCTCGACGACAACCGCTGCCGCCAAAGACCTCACATGCTGCTTCATCGTCGCGCCTAGACGATCGTTGCCGAGTCCCTCCCTTCCCTGCCTGCACGAACTCAGCAGCAGCAGGCAACCTCTTTGCCATGGCCACGTACGTCCAGATGGAGGAGGCCAGAGGTACAAGATGATGTATTTACAGTTTTGCCACCGATCGTTAATCCTTTACCGTTTCATCGTCTTAACTCCGTTTCGAGCGATTCTAGTTGCGTTAGTTTCGTAATTTTGTGCTCTACGCAGTAGTAGTAATGTTTATCATGTCAGTTAATTATGAATTTATTAACCTAATACTAATTACATTAATAATTAGTTAATGGTTTCCCAATTAAAAACAATCAGTTTAATTTCGTTCTTGTTCTTTTACGACCGTGCTGATCATGAGGTACACATTAGTAGGAAAATTTATCATGTTTCACATCTTTGAATTTTATAAGTAAATATTAATTTGATTTGTGCTTATGCAATTGAGTTTCTAATTAAAAGTAACATAGGCATATACTTCGGTCTTTTATAAATTATTGTAAATCTAATTAATGTGCAACTAGCTTTCTAAATTAATTAAAAGCAATATAGGTTTTCCACGTCGACCTTAATAAATGAATATTAAACTGGTTATATCAATTTAAATATATGTTTTGATTATAATTTGTTTAGCTGAACCCACGTCATATTCAGTTATAGTGTAGATGCTCTTACATGTTCTTTTAATTTGAAAAGTTAAAGTTTATTTTGATTAAATAATACATGCACATCCGCTCCTTAATACATTATTAATTATTCCATTGATAAATCCTAAACTGATGTAATGCTTACATCATTTTGGTTTTCCTTTTAAAAATAATAAATGCAAGGGCTTATACGTGCCATATATGTTTTGAATATATACTCTCACTTGTTATTATATCTTTGTAAGTCAAAATTTAATTTGCATAAATGATATCAAAATAACTACAATTAAGATATGAATAGTTTATCTTAGTTTTCTAAATCTAATAACTCAAGTATAAAATGACTTAACTCAATTTAGATATTTCTCTTGAGATATCTTATACATGTTTTATAATCATTAAAATAAATAAAGCATATCGATAGACGTTTTCGTTTCACCATAGGTCTGATTAGTGTGATTTTCGCGTTTGTGTGATCACAGCAATGCGTAGGCTAGTTTTCAAACCTTTTTATTGATTGGTGTATTGTTCTAAATTTTCTATGTTTGCTATGCATGTTTGATCGGATGCTTGTGTGGTGTTCTTTGATCATGTCCAGTCGGTGAGATTTGCGTCGGTGATCTAGAACAAGTTGGTGAGCAAGAAGCAGTTCTTTGAAGGTTTCGACTTGAAGAAAGATCTGAGTTTAAGGCAAGTATAGTTTGGGTTTTCTTTCTGTGGCCATGATCTTGGGCTTGTTTAATGAAATGTGGTACAAACATAAATGATGAATGTTATCCTTTGGCAAAAGCTGGGATTTACAGTACAATTGTGAGGGCTATATGGCTCTGGCTCTAGTTGCTTAAGAAAATCTTTTCTAGCTGGTTAGAGGTCTGCGAGTTGGGTATAGGACAGCCTCTGTCCTATTGAGCCTAGCTTTGGAAGCGGCCTTTTACTTTATTTTTGGAAGGGGGGTTCCTATATCTGATGACCCTACGGCCCTGGCCGGTTAGACGAGCTCTTGGGTGGCTTTATATGGTTCTCTGTGTTTTGGGCATAGCTAACCCGGGCATACGAGAATCATGACTCATAGTGAAAGTGTACACCTCTGCGCAGAGTTTGATAAACTGGTATACTAGCCGTGCCCACGGATACGGGCAGCCCGGAAAACTAAGGGAATTGTTGTACGTTCATTTAAATTGTTTATGTGCAATTCATTACTCAATTACACTTGATCATGTGGTTATGGATTACAATACCTTGTTGCTATATTTGTTGAGTTCGACATGGACTCACTCTTGCAATTTCCCCCACACCTCAGGCTGGATAACAGTCTGTCAGAGACTTGAGAAGTTGGGCTTGTGATCAACCAGTCAGTTGGATCCAGTGGAGTGAAGTCTGCACCCGGAGTTCAGAGTTGTCTATCCGTTGATTGCTTTCTAAGGTTATCTCTTTTGCTAAGTTCGCTATATATTAAGCATTATGAATTGATACTGCCCCTTCATTTGTAGCTATATGTGAGATTTGATTTCCAGGGCTCATATATGGTGTGCATTCGGCTTTGTCCTTGAAACTGGGTGTTACAAGTGGTATCAGAGCAATGCTGACTGTAGGACGCAAGCCTAGTAGAAACTGGTCGATCTAAGGTTTACAAGTTACAACAAAAATCCTTGTTCTATAAACCTTGATATTTTCTTTCCTACTACATTCTTACCCTTGATATTCGTTCCCTCCTTGATGCTTCTTTAAAAGCGTTTTGTTCGCATCTACTCCTTGCTTTGATATGCTTTTAGAATCTTGTCTTACCACCTTCTCGTGCAATTTGAAGTTAAGCTATAGGATCTTTACCCATAATATGAAGAAGACGATAGTATCGCAAGTTTAAGTCAATGATTGAATTGTGCACCCTAATTGCTTGTTGACTTGTCATTATGCATTTTCTTGCTTTGGATCTTTGTAGTGATTGTAATGATATTGTGGGTTTGTCCACAATTTTATTTAGCTAATAGGCCTAAGGTATAAGGACTAATGAAATAGATAGTTGGGTTTTAGTTTTCTTCTGTTTTCATATCCTGTCTTTCCGGAGCAACCTATCCTCTTTGGTTTAGATCTCTATTCTTGGGTAATTAAAAATCATGACAAAATTCTGGAGAACAGTAGACTTCAACATGTTTCTTTGACCGCAAGAATCACCCTGATATCTAATTTGGTTATGGAGTTATCAAAATCTCAAGAGGATATAGCTGTCCTGACTGAGATCTGGAGCAGTATGTGGTTTTCTGGTTATATCACAATACTTGTTTGAGAAAATGTTACGAAATTTCTATGGGATCAATTGGACTTCTGTACCTATCATATGCCTCTGGATTCACCCTCATAGCTATTTTAGTTTGGGAAATATAGTCATCACAAGTTGAAGTTTTTGTGCAGTCTGAAACCTGGAACAGTTTCTGTTGTGCACTATTTTTGACCAACTTAGCTGTAGAATCTGGAGAAGTCTTCTACATGAAAGTTATAAAGGATTTAATGAGATTTCCAACGGTGTAAAGTACGACATTATTGGATTTACAGAACAGGAATTATAGTAGTTTTACTGCACTGCTGTTTTTCTACTCGCGGATAAACTGAGGTTACTTGTTCCTACTTATACACATGAGTTCCTCTTGGTTATCAAAGGTCATCCTGATAAGTTAACTCACTTAGAAGAAGATTCAAGCTATCCTTTGGTGCCCCTACTTGATCTTTTCTTAAGGGGGGTGGCCAAGGCATAAAGGAATCGCAAGATGGAGGTCTCATACAATCTAGAGCTTCACTTGGAAGTATCGGTTATTCCTATGGTTGAGGAATAACTATCAGACACAAGGATCTTTGTTCAAGATTGTTAACAGGTTGGATCATCTACAAGGAGCTCGAATATTTTGTCAGGATTGGTCTTCGCTAAGCTATCATCACTTGGGAGAGTTCAACCTTCAACTCAAGACATGTTGGCACTGAAGGCATACGAAAATGTGATGATTGGACTTCTCTACAGTTGGTTCTATGGCAACTTAAGTGAGTGAATTTTGTTTGGAGGAAGTTCCTTGAAATGGTAAGATTCTATCATAGGTTCATTAGAAGTACTATAGTGTTGAACACAAGAGTTTCTTTATAATGCGGTTAGCAAGGATATGGATGTGCTTTATGTAAGAAGAGAAGTGGTTTATGCCTCAAGTCAATTAAGTAAGTGTGCGTTGGACAACTCAACACATAGGGTGAAGTTATCCATTGTGGAGCATGGAAGTACTATTATTTTGGATGAAAAGGTGATGTCTATGTGGACCATAAGAATCTACAGGACATCCTCCGTAAGTTGGTATTGAGCTTGTGACATCATTGTTGGATTGAGTTAATCAAGATGTATATGACTATGCTATCATTTAGGGGAGGCAAAAGTCGTTGCCAATGCTTTTAGCAAAAAGGAGATGTGCTAAGAATATTCGAGCGACACCATGGACTAAGAATTGTGTTGAGCAACATAAAGTGAGTATATATAGTCAATAATGTTTTGGAGATTGGAACTCACTTTGAACCGAGAAATTTCAAGTAAAAGGCTTCATTGGAAGGTGAATATTTGAAGTAGGAGATTGGATAGCATGGATTTGAAAAAGGATATACAGAGCATGCTAAGAGTTATTGTGTTGCAGCTTGGGATTAGTAAGAACAAAAGTTTGTCATACAATTGGATCTTATGAGAAGCACATAGAGTGTTGGTGTGAAGAGTAAGCTAGTACTCCGTTGCAGCAGATCGATTAAGGTGACTAAAAAAGGCCTAACAATTGGAAGTTGCCCGAGAGTTGGTTTAGGGTTACTTGAGAGTTAATCAGAGGGCTTGTCAACACCTTGGGATCAACGAGTATGTTATTTGGAGTAAAGTTAACAAGTGTGCAAAGTCAAGTGGAATTTATATCAAGATGATGGAACTACTTGAGAAAGTGAAGAGGATTTAATGGTAGTTTGTACTCCAGCGTCTTTGATCACTATCTTCCGAATCTCGAGGACGAGATTCATCTTAGGGGGGTAGAATTGTAACACCCTAAAAATTTTATGTTTTCGAAATAGCCTAAAATGATTTATTTAAATATTTTGTGAGCATGTGAATGTAGGAAAAATAATAATATTTATGAAAATAAAATTCACTTTAAGGCTAGATACATGTTTGTGCATCCATGCCGCATTATTTATTTTGTGGTGACTGGATTTTATTCAAAAGTCAAAAGGATTTCAAAATCTCTTTGAAATGGTATTCAAAAGTTTGGAAAACTAAAAAGAAAAGGATAAAATCTCACCTCTCTCACTCTCTTGGCTTTTGGCCCAGCAAGTAGCCAAGCCCAGCTCGCCAAGCTGAGCAGGCCCGCTCCTCCTCCCTCCTCCCTGGGCCGGATGGCCGAGGCCCAGCAGCGAGGCCAGCTCGCGCGCGCAGCGTTCCACCTCTTCCTTTGCTACCTCTGATGCACGGGGCCCACCGGTCAGGGTCATCCCCTACCTTGCTGTCGTACCCGATCGAGACTCTGCCTGACCCGGAGTCCGCCTCCTCCCCGTTTGGCGTGTCCTCCACGTTGAGCCACCTTAAATAGCGAGCGCGTCCGTGTCCGCACGCTCCTCCCTCAACCCTAGTGCAAGCCGCAGCACCGCCGCCTCGCTCACAGAGCACTTTCCGCCGATCATGATCTCGCCGATCTCGACGACAACCGCTGCCACCAAAGACCTCACATGCTGCTTCATCATCGCGCCTAGACGATCATTGCCGAGTCCCTCCCTTCCCTGCCTGCACGAACTCAGCAGCAGCAGGCAACCTCTTTGCCATGGCCACGTACGTCTAGATGGAGGAGGCCAGAGGTACAAGATGATGTATTTACAGTTTTGCCACCGATCGTTAATCCTTTACCGTTTCATCGTCTTAACTCCGTTTCGAGCGATTCTAGTTGCGTTAGTTTCGTAATTTTGTGCTCTATGCAGTAGTAGTAAAGTTTATCATGTCAGTTAATTATGAATTTATTAACCTAATACTAATTACATTAATAATTAGTTAATGGTTTCCCAATTAAAAACAATCAGTTTAATTTCGTTCTTGTTCTTTTACGACGGTGCTGATCATGAGGTACACATTAGTAGGAAAATTTATCATGTTTCACATCTTTGAATTTTATAAGTAAATATTAATTTGATTTGTGCTTATGTAATTGAGTTTCTAATTAAAAGTAACATAGGCATATACTTCGGTCTTTTATAAATTATTGTAAATCTAATTAATGTGCAACTAGCTTTCTAAATTAATTAAAAGCAATATAGGTTTTCCACGTCGGCCTTAATAAATGAATATTAAACTGGTTATATCAATTTAAATATATGTTTTGATTATAATTTGTTTAGCTGAACCCACGTCATATTCAGTTATAGTGTAGATGCTCTTACATGTTCTTTTAATTTGAAAAGTTAAAGTTTATTTTGATTAAATAATACATGCACATCCGCTCCTTAATACATTATTAATTATTCCATTGATAAATCCTAAACTGATGTAATGCTTATATCATTTTGGTTTTCCTTTTAAAAATAATAAATGCAAGGGCTTATACGTGCTATATATGTTTTGAATATATACTCTCACTTGTTATTATATCTTTGTAAGTCAAAATTTAATTTGCATAAATGATATCAAAATAACTATAATTAAGATATGAATAGTTTATCTTAGTTTTCTAAATCTAATAACTCAAGTATAAAATGACTTAACTCAATTTAGATATTTCTCTTGAGATATCTTATACATGTTTTATAATCATTAAAATAAATAAAGCATATCGATAGACGTTTTCGTTTCACCATAGGTCTGATTAGTGTGATTTTCGCGTTTGTGTGATCGCAGCAATGCGTAGGCTAGTTTTCAAACCTTTTTATTGATTGGTGTATTGTTCTAAATTTTCAATGTTTGCTATGCATGTTTGATCGGATGCTTGTGTGGTGTTCTTTGATCATGTCTAGTCGGTGAGATTTGCGTCGGTGATCTAGAACAAGTTGGTGAGCAAGAAGCAGTTCTTTGAAGGTTTCGACTTGAAGAAGGATCTGAGTTTAAGGCAAGTATAGCTTGGGTTTTCTTTCTATGGCCATGATCTTGGGCTTGTTTAATGAAATGTGGTATAAACATAAATGATGAATGTTATCCTTTGGCAAAAGCTGGGATTTACAGTACAATTGTGAGGGCTATATGGCTCTGGCTCTAGTTGCTTAAGAAAACCTTTTCTAACTGGTTAGAGGTCTGCGAGTTGGGTATAGGACAGCCTCTATCCTATTGAGCCTAGCTTTGGAAGCGGCCTTTTACTTTATTTTTGGAAGGGGGGTTCCTATATCTGATGACCCTGCGGCCCTGGCCGGTTAGACGAGCTCTTGGGTGGCTTTATATGGTTCTCTGTGTTTTGGGCATAGCTAACCCAGGCATACGAGAATCATGACTCACAGTGAAAGTGTACACCTCTACGCAGAGTTTGATAAACTGGTATACTAGCCGTGCCCACGGATACGGGCGGCCCGAAAAACTAAGGGAATTGTTGTATGTTCATTTAAATTGGTTATGTGCAATTCATTACTCAATTAGACTTGATCACGTGGTTATGGATTACAATACCTTGTTGCTATATATGTTGAGTTCGACATGGACTCACTCTTGCAATTTCCCCCACACCTCAGGCTAGATAACAGTCTGTCAGAGACTTGAGAAGTTGGGCTTGTGATCAACCAGTCAGTTGGATCCAGTGGAGTGAAGTCTGCACCCGGAGTTTAGAGTTGTCTATCCGTTGATTGCTTTCTAAGGTTATCTCTTTTGCTAAGTTCGCTATATATTAAGCATTATGAATTGATACTACCCCTTCATTTGTAGCTATATGTGAGATTTGATTTCCAGGGCTCACATATGGTGTGCATTCGGCTTTGTCCTTGAAACCGGGTGTTACAGGGGCTCTCTGTTCCTTGAACCCACAACCTGTAACATGACTGCGCTTGTCATGACTGCAATCCCAAATACAAGAAATACTCTTATACATGACGGTTTACTTTTGTCACAGACAAACAAAAACGCGTCACGGTTAATTTACCATGACGAACAAAAAAAGCGTCATGTATCCCGCATCATACATTTGCTGCCCAAATTGAGCCGTCACAGATTGGAATTTGTGCCCGTCATAGAGTGGCTGTCTGTATCTTATAACCAGCCCATATCCAAGCCCAGATCCAATCCATAGTGACGAAAAAGAACATCACTAACTAGTGCCAAATCATCACTGCACTAACATACATCCCAGCTCATAAGATACACCTATCATATAATCAACACATTGATCATTCATGTATTAGCAAGCCCACTGGTGTCACATTTTATCAAACTACGAATTGACTGGCTCACAGCCAATTAGTTTGATTATCACAACAACTAAGTATGAACTAAGATTTCATCTCTAGGGAGTCTAAAATAACTAAACATTTGTATCCACGAGCACTTCAATTGGCTTGGGGTCCATAAGATGTGCTACCTGAAAACCAAAATGAATATAAGTCAATTTTCAGCAAGGATTCTAAAAAGAAATGTCATACATTTATTAGAAAGCTTTCAAACTAGTTAACTAGTTCAATATATATATTTTTAAGAGCCCAACAAGTAGAGCATGAGAATCTAAATATCAAATTCTCTATAAACTTCACATAGTGAAACACAAGCAGTAATAATTCAGCAAAGCTCACATGGCATACTTGTTTAAGGGCAGCTGCAGTAGATGTAACATAGTATAGCACACAAGTAGATGCCTCTGCAGAAGAGATCACCATGGTATAAATAGGGTTAGCACAAGTAGATGCCTCTGCAGATGGTTTGCGATTGACTAGTAGAAATTAAATGACAGGCTTACTTGAACCATTCTGGTATACTAAGTTCCGAATACCATTAAATTTAAGGTCACACATCTGCAAGGCAAAAGCAAGTGGGTTTTAATTTAAGGTCAATCATCTCCCATGATAATACTTAACAAGGCATACATTGCATATATTCAAGTAACAGTAATGCAAGTAGTGTAGAACAAGGCATACATTGCATATATTCAACTAAAAGTTCCAAAAATCTGTTCAGGTGTATGAACTCATACACCACCATCAATGAATCTGGGTTGCTGCTGCTGTGAATGAACATCATAGAGGCAAATATTACTCTGAACAGTGTAGATGAACATAACAGCTACATGAACTGCCGCAGGGACCAAACCAGGCAAACAAAGAAAAAATAACAGTAGTTCTCTGAACCTGAAAGTTGAACGAGCTGCTGAGGTTAACTTTGAACACACGTCCTCATGGAGCTCCAAAAATAAACCTACAGGTTGAAAGATAATTGCGCTGCTGAAAGAGAAGCCCACCAGAAATAGCTACTAGAGAAAATCCAAACAAAAAGCACACGACTCAAGCTGTGCACTGGACAAACACGACACCTACTGTGGCACCGACCTCCTGCGCCATCCCTGGCACTGTCGCTGAACTGGTACACCATGGATCTGGCCTCTCTACCATGGCGCCTAACGGGTCTGGCGTCCCCATTGACCAGGCGAAGCCGTCAAGATCCAGGCCATTGCAGCTCAGACCCGAATAGAAATAGACAAGGGATTGGGTATTTTCACACAGCACGAAGGGAGTGATGGACCTCTGGTGATGCTCGGCGTCCCGCTCAGTAGGAAGACGAGGGGCGGCGCCGGCCCCAGTCATCACGACGCGGCTGGCCCGGCGGCGGCGGCAGCACGGGTCAGGCGGCGCGGTGCTTGGGGGCCGGCGGCGCACATGGGAGGCTGAGGCACTGATGAAGCGGCTGGAAGGGGTGACGCCGGTAGTGGCCCAGCCGGAGGAGAGAGCAGGGAGAGGTGGGCGGCGTCACGAGAGAAGGGACCGGGAGAGAGAGAGAGAGAGAGAGAGAGAGAGAGAGAGAGAGAGAGAGAGAGAGAGAGAGGAGAGAGAGAGAGAGAGAGAGAGAGAGAGAGAGAGAGTGACGAGGGAGAGAGAGAGGCTTCGTGAGGAAGAAGACATCGGCCGGGGAAAACGCGCATCCTATCCTCATTTTCATTTTTTATTTTCTTTTTTTATCATCTTTTTTTCTTCTTTTCTTTTTTAATGGTATAAACTGTGATATCAATATATGTTATATCAATGTACGACACCGATTGGAATTCAATAAGAGGCATAAATTACACCCATGATTTGTGACGATTATGTTTATCTATCAGTGACACTATTTAATCATCCATCACATATTTTTTTTATCTAAGATACAAAACGTCACAAAATAGAGCTTTTTATGATGGTTTCTTTTAACGTCACGTCTTAACCGTCATGTATAAGGGTATTTCTTGTAGTACACCCAAACTGTAACACAAAATAATAGAAAATGGTGAACCAGAATTTTTTGATGATGCGATTTTATTCCTGGACGTTTATTTTTGAGTTAAATGCACTCTAGGTCCACAAACTTGTTTAGGGGTGCCAGATAGGTCCATAAACTTGGAAAATACATTTGTGGCACAGTAATCTTGAGTTTTGGTTCACTCTAGGTCCATGTTGCCAAATAAGCAGGTTTATGCTGATGTGGCGTGTCCAGGGTGTACTGAGCCTCCTAGCTGTGTCACATGAGCGGCGCGTGATGCCACCATCCTCTTTGCCAATATACAGAAAGCCCCCACCGCATCCTCCTTTTCCCCATTTGACCGAGCGTTTTGTTCTCGAGTTTGTCGTGCGGGAGGCAAAGAGACAGGCGAGCGGGAGAGGTGACCGTGGAGTGAAATCGGCATCGCGATTGGAGTGTTGTGCGGCGACGACAGGTCGTTCTCCCCGCGGCGAGGGCAGTCTTCCTTGGCGATCCTGGTGGAAGTGCAGAATGAAGGCCAGAGTGCGGCGGAAAGGGGAGCCACCCCCTGATTACAGTAAGTGCCTCCAAGGTTCAATCTTGGTTGTGTTTCATAGTGTTTATCGCTGATTTGTTGAGAAGGATTCATGGATGGGGTCATATAGAAGCTTTTTTGCCTAGGCTAGGGTTTCTGACTTGGTTGTTGTAGGTCGAATTAGATGGATGGATGCCTAAATATGTTCTGTTGTTGTTCATGTAGGTGGAATTAGTGATCAGTTTACAGTTGAGATACATCACAATGGTTTCTTTGTTGGTCATGGTACGAATCGGTCATACATTGATGAGAGAGTGAGCTTTATCGATTATGTTTAAGCCCAAACTTTGTGTCCACAGACCTTTCATGACCTCAGTTTCATGCTTCACTATCCAAGGAATTCAGAATTGAAGGTGTTTTGGTTACTTCCTGGAAAGGATTTCCCAGATGGCATCAGGCTGATTGTTTCAGAAGAAGACACTTTAGTGATGGCTTCAGTTGTGCACAAAGTGAAGACACTTGTATTGTATTTTGATCATGAGGCCATTACATCAGGCTTAGATTGGGATGATGTAGTTGCAAACCCTGTTGCATCCTTGCCTAGAGTGATCAGCCCATCCAAAGGTCAGACAAGGCAGAGAAACAATGAGGCAGCAGATGACAAAGGCCCTGAAGATGCACATGACAGCTCAAGTGATGATAGTGATTTTGAGATAGTGATTATGACTTAGAGGATGATGATGACCTTTTTGTTGACAATGTTGATGAACATGTGACAAATGAAGGTGTTGCCAAAGGGAGGAAGATAGCTAAGGGAACCAAGAGGGCAGCAGGAAGGACCAGTACTGGAACTTCAGTAGTTGCTCATGATGATGATGAAAATGAGGAGTTAACTTATGATGATAGGCTAGAATTACCTCAGTCTAATGGTGAATGTGAACCAGCATTCAAATTCAAGTCATTCAAACCAGAGGACATGGCCCACCCAGTGTTTAAGGTGGGTATGATGTTTGACACTATTGAGATGCTAAGGAAGGCTATAACTGAATACAGTCTTAGGAACAAAGTGGATATCAAGATTCCTAGGAATGAACAGAAAAGGCTTCAAGCTAACTGTTCAGAAGGATGTCCTTGGTTCCTTTATGCATCATATGATAAGAGGGCTAATGGCATGATGATCAAGACTTATACTGGGAAACACAGTTGCCAGAAGCAATGGGTCTTGAAGAGGTGCACATCTACTTGGCTTGCTAAGAAATACATTGAGACATTCAGAGCAGACCAAAAAATGTCACCGTCCAACTTTTCTAGGACAGTGCAGAAGGAGTAGAATCTTACTCCATCAAGGACCAAGCTTGCTAGAGCTAGAAGGTTGGCTATGAAAAAGGTGCTGGGAGATGAAGAGGAACAATATCACATGCTTTGGGATTATGCACATGAGTTGAGGAAGACCAATCCTTACAGCACCTTCTACCTTAACCTAGATGGCAACATATTCAAGTCACTGTATGTGTCTCTGGGTGCTTGCAAAAGGGGATTTCTTGGAGGATGTAGACCTCTTATTTGTTTGGATGGGTGCCATTTGAAGACTAAGTATGGTGGTATAATGCTTACTATAGTTGGAATTGATCCTAATGATTGCATCTTCCCTATTGCTTTTGGTGTAGTTGAGGTGGAATGTTTAGATTCTTAGAGATGGTTCTTGACAACACTGAAGCAGGATTTAGGGATTGAGAACACATACCCCTAGACACTAATGACTGACAAGCAGAAGGTGAGGAATCTTCCATTCATTGTAGTCCAAGTTATGTTAAATCTATGAACTTATGACAACTGTGTGTGATTGTTGTATACTTATGACAATCTATGTACTTGAATTTTGCAGGGCCTAATTAAAGCTGTGGGTGAAGTATTTCCAGAGTCTGAGCATAGATTTTGTGTTAGACACATGTACTCCAACTTTCAACAGCACTTCAAAGGTGAGAACATTGAAAAAACAACTCTGGGCATGTGCAAGATCTAGTACTGTAGTTCAGTGGACAAAAAACATGGACAAACTTAGGGTGGCTAGATGAGAAGGCTTATAAGTGGGTTGAGAAAATGCCCCCTAACACATGGTCTAGATCTTTTTTAGTACTTACAGCAAGTGTGACATCCTATTGAATAACAGTTGTGAGGTTTTCAACAAATTCATCCTAGATGCTAGAGAAATGCCTGTGTTGAGTATGATAGAGCAAATTAAGAATCAATTGATGGCAAGGCACTACTCCAAGGAGAAAGAACATGGAGATATGTGGTAGGGTCCAATATGTCCCAAAATAAGGAAAAAGGTCAATAAGATTTCTGAGTGGGCAAACACATGTTATGCCATCCCTTCTGGTAAAGGAATCTTTTAGGTTCAAGATAGGGACCATAGTTACATAGTTGATATAGGACTCAAGAAATGTGAGTGCAGGAGATGGGATCTCACTGGAATGCCTTGCTCCCATGCCATCTCATGTCTTAGGCATGAAAGAATTCCTATAGAATCAATGGTCCATGACTGTTACAGTTATGCAAGTTTCCTTGTAGCATATGGTCCTAAGATCATGCCATGTAGTGATAAGACCACCTGGGAGAAGGTATCTACACCCAAGGTTCTACCTCCCAAGTATGAGAAAAAGGTGGGTAGGCCTTCAAAGAATAGAAGGAAACTACCAATAGAAATAGAAACTGCTACAGGAAGTAAACTGTCAAAACATGGAATGGCTATGACATGCAGCTACTGTGGAGACAAAGGCCACAATAAGAAGGGCTGCCAGCTTAGGAAAGCAGGACTGATGCCCAAAAAACAGCCAGAGACCAATGCTGAAGATGAAGAAATAAGACAGTCAGATCAAGGGGAAGCAATGCCAAGTAATATGCATGAAGAAGACATGTATGATTATGCAAGGGCTCAGGTACTTGCAGTGCTACAAATTTGTCTCATTTCACTACCATGCAACAAATTTGTCTCATTTCACTGACATTATTCTGTTGCAGACTGTGTACCATTTTGTAGATGGGAGTCAGCCACCATGGTCTCATATTACAGAAGGAAGTGTAGAGGTAATAGAGACAATGATTTCACATCTGGACCAAGAGGTATGTATAGAACATCATGGCTGTCACTATTTTCCTTTGCATTTCACAACATGACTATAGAATTGTACTAGTACACACAGGTTGCAACATCAAGCGTCCAACCTCAACCTCTGCCTAACTCAACCTTCATCATGTCAAACCTGCCTGCTGCAAGACCTCTAGCACCATCTACTGCTACCAAGAAAGGAAGAGTTGTAGTAGGAAAGCGCAAGGTGCTTATAAATCCCAAGGAGATACCTTAGGTTGCAAAGAAGCCAGGGAAGAAGACTACTCCAACAAAAAAACTTGTGTGTAAATATGTGATGTAGCACCCAAAACAATGTGATGTAACACTTGGATGCTGATATCATTTTGGTACTAGAGTAACTTAGTGGAAGTCAAATTACTAGAGTAACTTAGTGGTGGTGGCACCGGTACACACAGGTGGTGAAAGATGCTTTTGATTGACTGGTGGTGATACCAGTTACGCACAGATGACATGCTTTTGGTTCTGTAAGATGAAAGTGCTACTGTTGGTGACTTGGTTGCCATGAATGCTGCTTGTGAACTTTTTCAATGCAATGTCAAGCTCAGTTGGTGTCAAATATTTCCTGTGTCCACAATGTCTGTTAAAATTTTGCCTAGGTTCACATTGCCTGCCAAATATTTCTGTCAGCCTCAAAGATTACTGGGTTCACAATTTGTGTCAAATATTTCAAGATCAATGGCATGATACTAACTGCCATTCCATTGCATCATTATGGTTAACAAAAGTACAGACTAACAATTTACATGATGTCATTGACTACACTAACAATACTAACACTACATGGTGCCATTCACTTCACTATCAACACTAACAAGATCAGCACCTGAACTACTAGCATACAAACACACACAAAACACAGAGCCTTCAATGTCACAAGCAGTTCTTCCCTAGGTGCTACTGCTAACACTCCTGACTCCTTCACCATTGGTTCTTCCCTAGGTGCTACCAGCCCAATATCCTTCATCTCAGAAGCTACTGCATCCACTTTGGGAACTCCAGTGCTGTGCTCTCCATCACTTGCCAACAATGGAGCCAACAGTACTTCCCTGGCTAGCACCTTCAGATGCTCCTCATACTCATCTTCCCAGTAGGAAAAAGGACAACCCAAATTCCTCTGCAGCCAAAATGAAATCAAGATCGAGATGCAGCTCACAGGCAACCAAGAATCAAACTTTCCAAACCCTAACTTACCTTATGGAAGGGGCAATAGTAAAAAACTTGCCCTCGGCTGTGCTCCTGCGTTGAAACCTGCCGCACCACCCTCCGCCGGCTGCAATCCGAGCATATGATGAGAGGGAGGTCAAGGTTGCGCCGATTCGGGACCGAGCTGATCCACTATTGCGCCATGGAGGAGACGACAGAGTGGAGGGTGTAGGCAAGGGCAGAGAGAATGAGGGGAGCAGGGCAGCCCGAGAGAGAGACAGTGACTGAGAGAGAGCGAAGGAGGATGCGGCGGGGGCTTTTTCTATATTGGCAAAGAGGATACGGGCATCACGCGCCGCTCACATGACATAGCTGGGAGGCTCAGTCCACCCTGGACACGCCACATCAGCATAAACCTGCTTATTTGGCAACATGGACCTAGAGTGAACCAAAACTCAAGATTACTGTGCCACAAATGCATTTTCTAAGTTTATGGACCTATCTGGCACCCCTAAACAAGTTTGTGGACCTAGAGTGCATTTAACTCTTTATTTATTTGCAAGACAAATACATGTAGAGAATACATGCTAAGTCTCGTACCCAGGTCTTGATGCTGCCGCTGCATGTAGTCATTGCACTTGTTTGAAGTACCTTTACTCTCCTGTTGCCACTTGGTCAGCTTCTGTGACACCCAGGGAGCACGAGCCCGGTTCGCTTGGCTTATAAGCGCTTTTTTAGCCAACAAATATTATTTTTCTCTCACAACAAATCAGCCAACAGTACTTTCAGTCATGGCTTATCAGCCAAGCGAACAGGACTTTCGTTGCACTCTGGATGTGGATGCATTTAAAGATGCCCGTGATTCATGAGAGTGCGGAGTGCATGATCCTTGATGCCTATGTTTGGCAAGTGAGGGACAGAGAGAATACACATGTGAATCCATCTTGCATTAGTAGCTCGTATTGTTTCCATACAACACATGCACTAACACACCATGGTGGAACAATGAAAAAAAAACAAAAACCTGAACATTATGGGAATCATAAAAGAATTGAAAAACATTAGCGGAGCAAATTTTGTTGAACAAATAAAAAAGTAACATGGACCAAAATCAAAAAGGAAGAAAAAATTAAGCCTAACACAACCATACCAACTATTTCAACATAAACATCAGCATAAGCTAAATTTCAGCATAAGCGAATAGGGCGCATATTTGTTTTATGGGAAGAACTAACAAAGCATAGGTCATGTAGCACCTGGTTTTAAAGACAAAATCAGATACACACCATACATGTGCCCAGAAATTCAATTCACACATATAGTTACAAATGAAGGGGTAATATGAAAGACAATGCCTTTATTACATAGCACATAAATATTTGTTACAAAAGACATAGCCTTACTTTATAGTATATACTAAACTCTATTCTTCTAGCGAAGCCTCCAACACCACAGGAATCATAAACTGGTTGATCACAAACCTAACACCTATTGGAAAACTCCACTGAAGAACCTCCATCTGATACCCATCCGGGATTTTGCCAAAGTATTGAAATAAAATAAGCGTAAGCTACTACCACTTAGCAAGCATAACATGAGGGGATGCAGGCTCAAATGGCTTGACACGGCTAAACTGTGGTAAGCACTTTTAGTTGGTCATATTTTATTATTAATCATAAGTTGCTAAGTTATGCTTAGGCTCCCGAATATGAATAATTAGAGATATCAGCAATTTAATCATAACCCAAAACATCCAAGTAACCAACTATTCAGTAAGGATCTAGGCCGCTCATGTTCATGAGCACGGCTGATATACCAGTTTTACACTCTGCAGAGGTTGTACACTTTCACCATGAGTCGTGTTACCCATATGCTCGGGTTAATTACTCCCAAACCACTTCCAAGGTGGGCAGGCAGGGTACACTATGAAGCTTTTCCCCAGTCGTTCTAATAAGGAGCAGCCGCTAAGGATTCCATCTTCCAAATGTTATGGAGCCATCTCTAGAAATGGCACTAATACTCGCAGCATAGTACACACCCTGGGGATGAGACCCATACCCAGCCTGGTATGCCCCTCTTGCCCTTTCAGTAAACTGCTACAAACTAGAAAGAGCAAGGTACTGGACTAAGACCAGAGCCATGTGGTCCTCATGGTTGTACTGTAAGTGATTCCATCTCCCAAGTGTTATGGGGTCCTCTCTAGAAATGGCACTAATACTTGCAGCATAGTACACACCCTGGGGATGAGACCCATACCCAGCCTGGTATGCCCCTCTTGCCCTTTCGGTAAACTGCTACAAACTAGAAAGAGCAAGGTACTGGACTAAGACCAGAGCCATGTGGTCATTATGGTTGTACTGTAAGTCCTGGGTTGCCACTTAAAGATGAGTTCTTATGGAGAGAAACTAGAGCACCCTAGGAAAAGGCCCAATGCTCTAGCCCCCTTGTTCCATGTTGCTAAAAAACATCTTTTAATACCAAGTTGCATATATCTTTTATTGTATTCTTTAATCAATATTAGTTGGAGCAAACTGAGCATACTACCCACATGCACAACCCATAGGTAAATCAAGGACAAGATAAGCAATATCAAGGTAAATAGACTCCAAGCGGTTCATCAACATATGCATATGAATTGAGATTGCATTAAAGTTAATAGGTAACAAGGAGCCTCATATTATACTTGCCTTAATTCAAAGTATCGCTGCTGGTCTTGATCTTCAAAGAGTTGCTCCAGATCACCAACACAAAACTCACTGTCAACTCGAGATCAAACAGCACCACACAGGCATCCATACATACATGCATAGCAAACAGATATAAGCTAATTAGAACAATACACCAAACAGTAGAAATAGAAGTTAAAAAGGTTTTAAAACTGTTCTACGCAAAGCTACGAACACGCAGACGCGATAATCACTCAAATCAGAGTTAAAATGGACAAGTTATGAATTAAACAAGATTTCTTTTTGTAAAATAAAAAATTAAAGCTAACCTCGATTTTAAAAGTTGAAAACATACTCAACAGTAGTATGAACACGTAGATTATGAAATTACAAACCTAACGCAAGTTGAACGGATCAAATTCTCCTATTTTAAAATATTGCAATTTTTAGGGTGTTACAATTCTACCCCCTTAAAATGAATCTCATCCTCGAGATTCGGACAGTGCTTACTCAAAAAGCTGCGGGTATGTTTTTCTCAAATCCTCTTCTCTTTCCCAAATAGCCTCATCTTCAGTATACCGATTCCACTGAACCTTACACATCCTTATAACTCATCTCCTTGTAACTCTTTCTGCTGTCTCCAAAATTTTTACCAGAAATTCCTCATAGGTGAGATCTTCCTTAACTATAAGCTCCTCTAATAGAATCTACTCCTCAGGTACACGCAAACACTTCTTTAATTGAGACACATGAAACACATCATGTACACCTGACAAGCTCCCAGGCAATTCCAACTGATAAGCTACTTCTCCACGTCTCTCCAAAATCTTGAAAGGTCCAATATACCTTGGAGCTAACTTTCCTTTCATATTAAATCTTCTCACACTTCTCATAGGTGACACTTTTAGGTAAACATAATCCCCTATTTCAAAAACCAATTCCCTTCTTTGAGTGTTAGCATAACTCTTCTGTCTAGACTGTGCCACCCTTAAGTTTTCCCTGATAGTCTGCACTTGCCTTTCAGCATCCTTGAGGATCTTAGGTCCAAACACTTGACTTTCTCCGGTCTGATTCCAGAACAATGGAGTTCTGCACTTTCTACCATATAGTGCCTCGAATGGTGGCATCTTGAGACTCTTCTGGTAACTGTTGTTGTAGAAGAACTTAGCGTAACACAAACTCTTATCCCAACTTGTACCATATTGCAAAGCACAAGCTCTCAACATATCCTCTAAGATCTGATTGGTTCTCTCTGTTTGTCCATCAGTTTGTGGATGATAAGCTGAGCAGAAGTTCGACTTAGTGTCCATAGACTCATGCAATTTCTTCCAAAAGTGTGATGTAAACTGAGTACCTCTATCTGACACAATCTTCTTAGGAACTCCATGCAAACATACTATCCATTACATGTATAATTCTGCCAACTTTGCACCCGTATATGTAGTCTTGACCGGTATGAAGTGAGCAACCTTAGTCAATCGATCTACTATTACCCGAATTGAGTCATAACCACTTTGAGTGCGTGGTAATCCAACAATGAAATCCATACCAACTTCTTCCCACTTCCACTCAGGTATCTTCATAGGTTGAAGTAAACCTTTTGGCCTTTGATGTTCTGCCTTAACTCGCGGACATGTGTCACATATTGCTACATACTCGGCCACGTCTCTTTTCAAACCATACCACCAGTACTTCTCCTTCAGATCTAGGTACATCTTAGTACTACCTGGATGGATAGAGTATGCTGAGTCATGAGCTTCTCTTAGAATCATCTCTCAAATGGACTTTATCTCTTATCTCTGGCACACATATTCTCTTTTCGAACCACACTGTTCCCTGATCATCCAATCGAAAACCCGGTGCTTTACCAATTGTGATAAGTTCTGCGATCTCTTTGATTTTCTCATCGTCTAAATGACCCTTGCGGATCTCTTGTTCAAGTGTAGGTTCCACTTCCAATTCCATCGCATTAGCAACTATTCCCAAATTAAGATGCTTGAATTCAACACATAACTCCTTGGGTAACTATGTCACTAGAGCTACATTAACATATCTCCTTCAGCTCAGAGCATTAGCTACAACATTTTCCTTGCCAGGGTGATAGTGTACCTCAAGATCATAGTCTTGATTAGCTCTAACGAACGACGTTGCCTCAAGTTCAAATCTGACTGAGTGAAAATATACTTCAAACTCTTGTGATCTGTATAAATGTAACACTTATGTCCAACAAGATAATGTCTCCAAATCTTCAATGCATGAACCACAGCTGCTAACTCCATATCATGGGTGGGATAATTTAGTTCATGCTTCTTTAGTTGTCCAGATGCATAAGCCACTACTCGTCCTTCTTGCATAAGAACACAACCCAAATCAGGTCGAGATGCATCACAGTAGATGGAGAAACTCTTGTTTAGATCTGGTAGTACCAGCACTGGAGCTGTAGTCAACCTTTTCTTTAACTCTTCAAAACTAGCTTGGCATTGCTCAGTCCATATGAACTTAGCATTCTTCTCAAGTAGAGATGTCCTAGGCTTGTCAATCTTAGAAAAACCTTCAATGAACCTCTGATAATATCTGGCCATTCCTAGGAAACTCCAGACTTCACTTACATCCTGAGGCGAATTTCAACTCAACACATCACTAACCTTCTTGGGATCCACAGCTACTCCACCATTAGAGATAACATGCCCAAGAAAAGAGACTTCCTTCAGCCAGAACTCGCACTTGCTTAACTTAGCATACAGTTGATGTTCTCTAAGTTTCTGTAGGACTAATCTCAGATGCTCTTCATGTTCTGCTTCTGTTTTGGAGAAGACTAGAATATCATCAATGAAGACCACAACAAACTTGTCGAGATATTCCATAAACACCTTATTCATCATATACATGAAGTATGCAGGGGCATTAGTCAATCCAAAAGACATAACCGTGTACTCATAAAATTCATACCGAGTAGTAAAGGCAGTCTTGGGA
Organism: Miscanthus floridulus; assembly: GCF_019320115.1. Lineage (NCBI taxonomy): Eukaryota > Viridiplantae > Streptophyta > Magnoliopsida > Poales > Poaceae > Miscanthus > Miscanthus floridulus. The sequence goes on along the minus strand of NC_089589.1, from coordinate 124,715,262 downwards.
ATGGCCGAAGAACGAATCATCAACTGATGATAACTAGAGTGAAGATCAATCTTGAAGAACACACAAGCACCTCGTAATTGATCAAACAGATCATCAATTCTAGGCAAAGGATACTTGTTCTTGATGGTTACCTCATGAAGAGAGCGATAATCCAAGCACATCCTCTGTGTACCATCTTTCTTATCAACAAATATTCATAAATCGATTATTTTATATTTAATTAGTGTAAATCAATTAGGTGTAAGTTTTATATTTAATTAGTGTAAATCGATTATTCATAAATGAGAATAGTCAAAATTTATCGATTATTCATAAATGAGAATAGTCAAAAAAATTGTGGTGCTCAGAGGTACAATGTATTCATGGTTTTGAAGTTAGAAAAGGACTGTCTCAGCTGACTCGATATGATGAAAACTATGCAGTCAAGTAGGTAAGTTAGAGAATGGCTAACAATAAATGATCCTAACAAAAATATTTTCACTGCAATTGGTAATACAAGAAAAGGAAATATTTGTCCTCCACTTGTACTTCAGATAACATGATTGTCGGTTGCTTATATAAATCTATAGTGTTCCCCATTTTAAGAACATTGAGCCCCACACACTTCAAGCATCCAGCAAAGTGTAGACTAGAGGAACGATCCAA